>NC_089597.1:66831108-67131108 GCF_019320115.1 Miscanthus floridulus | reverse complement strand
CAACGTATGATACGACACGAGCGGGGAAGGCAATAGTCAAGGTCCGTGACATCCATGGCCACCCATGCAAGTAGTGAGTGGTGGAGCAAGGAAGACTGACACGGACCATTTGATTCCCTAGCACTTTGTGATCTAACACTAACACTAAATCACTGTATGAAATGGTGACGGGAGCTGCAATAAAGATAATTTGCAAACACAGCAAACCAATTTGCAAATAAACCAAGGCAATTACTTCCACCTCAGCACCATCTTAGTGAGGTGCTTTATCTCATGTCTATGTAGCCAAGGCAAATACTATGACACTTAAAAATGGAGTAACAAGCATCATAGCCATTCAGTTATTAATTGTTTTTAAGGCAAAAACCATATATAAACGACACGGTAACAAGCATCACAGCAATTTCATTGATAACTTCAGTTACATTCCACATATGTATAATAACAAAGACCTATCGAAGACTACTAGGTGTACAATAACAAATACCTATCGAGTACATGTACATCCCATAGTTGAGTCTGAAGATAGGAAGTGCAAGCTAAGGATGAAGGCAGCACCTCGCAAAACTTCCACCAGCATCTTAGTGAGGTGCTTTACCTTCCCTGCTGCACCTCTCATGGTTAGGAGAGAGAGGGCAAGAAGAGGAGGCATGAGAGAAGCATCACCATCATCGCTGCTGCTCCAGAGGAAGGAAAGGATCACCAGGGCACTCGGAGTGATGAATCAGCGGCTATACAAGAAATACATAGGGTAGAAAGGTGGCAACTGTACATATAGACATATCACCTTCCTAGTGGCCCTACTCATATCGGATACCAAAGTGAATTCGGTACCCTTTGCTCGCCCAAATAAGCAAATCCCCCTTAATTGCAAAACTTCCACTAGCACCTAGATCGAGTAGCCCCCAATGCGCCTAGATGCCTATAGTACCCAATCTTGAAGGCCTTCACCCAACGCTTACTACTACCACCGAAGGAGTTGGAGAAGGTGCACTATGGCTGATAAAGAAAATATAGATAGTTGGCTCAAGAGCTTTGTCTGTATCTATCTGTATCTAAGGAGGAAGGAGTGTGTGGGCCCATGCTTAAATAGGCCAACCTTAATGATGGAGAAGCGGAGAGGAGTAGTTAATACGCATAAGGGAAGATGAGGCATAGGAAGTGGTGATGCAACTATGTTGTGGATAGTTGGGAAATGGGGAAATAACTCACGCTGAATTTACTATCCGCCGGTACACCAAACGGTCATGTAGGGCCAGCGGCCATAACGCCTATCCCAGTTGGCTCGGCTTTTCATACGACAGAGAAAATACTACGTTAACCCATCGGTGGTAGAAGTTTTAACTACCAGTTTCCTTCCTTAGGAGGCCTCGCTATTGGTCCAATCAGCGGTGGAAGTATAACACCGTCGCTTCTATCGCTACGGCAGTGAAAGTGGCGATAGTGATATATCAATCTGTAGTAGTGGTTGCCCGGAGGCTGGTACTGCTCCCTCCAACAACTAGTGCTAGAAGGAGAATTGCGAGCAGGGGAGGAGAATCCACTGGACCTTGTGATTTCGGCGCCTCCCCAAACCCTTAAGTTTGGGGTCATTGAATCACAAGCTCCAAGGACTGCAATCAGCTTCTCCCAGAGCTTGTAGGTAACTTGGTGGTGGGCTGCGGTCCTTTACAAGGACCACTTCCTGCTCTCGGGAAGCTATTTGAGTTTCAGGGGACACGTTGCAGCGCCTTGGTGACCCACCATGCTTTTCAGAGCATGATGGTGGTGGCTTGCTGAGCTTGGTCCAACCCCATCCTATTTCTCACTACGTGTTTTCGCCCTAGAGGCTATGATGCTATAGGAGAGCTTGTGAGGCGATTTTTCACCTCTTCCCTTACACTTGTAGCAGGGTCCCCTAGAGATCCTGATGACACTATCTTTGTGATGGCGTCATGGTTTAGTACTGTGTAAGTGGCTTGGCCGCTCTTGTACTTATGGATATTGTTTGAAATGGAATTTCTTTTGAAACAGTTTAGGCTCCCTTTGCATTTGCAGTGAACCCACGAGCCATGGGATTCGGATCATGCCTTTGGTCTGGGGTCGTTGGACTGAAAGGGTCGTCTTGCCTCAATGATGCAAGTAATCATTCCCTCAACGTCTCATTGCACGGTTGCGAGGATTTCTACGACCATGCCCGGGCTTGTGGGTCTTAGACCTTTTGTTTTTTCATGTGACCGAGCTATGATCGCATTCTTGGTTCCACATTGCTTCACGAGGAAGATGCCACTACTGCAACCCTAGCCATCTGCTCCATCGATATTTCTTAGAGAGGTCATGGACCTCTAACATTTTGTGAGATTCTAGAGCTGGCCTTAGGTCATGGACCTAGGACATAGGGAGGAGATGGTCATGGCTTAGCCTTCACTTTTGGTGGGGTCGTGGGGACCTGACTCCATTTTGCCCTAGCATCCTTGTCGACCTTGAGGGATTGTGTTGCCTTGTTATAGGTAGTTTGGTTTTGCCCCACACGGGGAGAGGCCGTCCACCTACAACCACATGGTCAGAGTGGCGTGCCTCAGTTGGGGGTCGATGGGTAATTTGAGTGGGACCCAATATCCTCCACAATCGATGTGAAGTTCGGTTGTGCCTCATCGAGAGATGTCCTATACATCGTCAGCCATCAAAACTATCGATCCCTAACTGCCTCCACAGCGGCCAGAGGGCAAGATGACTTCCCCCCCAAAGGGGGTCAACCCGGGCGACTTAGAAGCCTTTGACTCAAACACTAGGGAGAGATGGCCGATCAAGAGGTTCCACACCTCCAATAAGAGCCATTAGGGCCCATCTCACCCTACCCCTATCCTTTTGTGGCCTTGAGCCCATCTAAGGGCTAGCCCAAGAGGAGATTTCCTAAGCACGATGTGGGGTCATGGATGTTGATGGTCACTAAACACCTATTTTTAACATCAACAATGCCAACATTTCAAGGGAAACCAACACAAAAATGCATAGATCTGGTTTATTATTAATGGAATTCCACTTGTACATGAAGTTTATTTGAATGTAGGAATATTAGCAAGAATGGTGCAAAAACAAGTACATAGGAGATAGATGGATGTGGTAGGGGGTCTAGGACTAAAAATGCCACGTCGGTCGAGGCCCCATGGCGTCACCCGGCGCCACCCTGTCTGCATCCACATCAGTTGATCCATGGGATGGCTCCCACAACACTCCACAAGCATCCATTCAATGTCAGTTCAAGCAATGGCCGAGATTCACTTGCCTTGGATCCATGGGCCCATTGTCATGGACTTAGAGAGCTTTAACCGACACTAGGAACCAACTTCCTATCCAAATCTTCACACGTGTTGGCAATGCAACCGCCTTTGGGAGCTAATCAAGACCCTATGATGTAATGGCGGTCCATCCAAGGGTCGGCCGACTGCCCTAAACCCATTGCCCGATGCCCAAGTTTCCTCCACCACCTCTCCACTACCTACAAATTCCCCCCTAGCTCCTTAGCAGCTATAAATAGAGGTATCCACCATAGTTGTAAAGTGTCCCAAGTAGAATCATTCTCTCTATTCCAAAGTTTAGGTTAGTAGTGAGAGTGAGAGTGAAGTTGTGAAGATCTAGGAGCTTGGATAAGTCCTCGGGAGTCTCTGTAAGCTCTTGTAAGCTACTTTTGCTTTCTATATATTTGCTTTAGTACTTGTCTTATTTTCAGCATTTACTTAGTTGGACTAGAGTAAAGTTGTGTTGTGAATATTTCAATCATTTCTTGTTTAGTTAGTAAGTTTCCGATATATGGGATCATCATCACTAGTTGGTGCTCTGATGTTAGCACAAGGTTAGAGTAGTATCACTTAGTGTAAGCATGGTGCTTAGACTATAGGGTAACTTGGGTTGTGGCTAGTTCTCCGCATAGATTATGGTAGTTGGCAGGTGGTGACAGCCATGTCCATCCTCTGTATTCCATCACATTAGAGCTAGTTATTAAATTAGGGCTTGTGGTGCTTTGTGCCTAATCAACCTTAGGGTGAGTTTAGGGCAGGTACACCTCGAAGTATATTGATTGCTTGTCTTGTTAGATAATTGATAGGTTGAAATCTATTTAAGATAGTACTTAATTTATTTTCATCTACTCTGTGATCATTATTGTGTCTTTTGTTTTCTTATTTTTAGTTACTAGTATTTACATTCCATTACTCCATTATAATTGTGCCTAGGTAATTCACTAGAAATTGTTTAACCATTTGTCTTAGTCATACTACGCCTTCCCTATGGAAATAAATACGATACTTGGAATACTCCCAAGTGAAGTGTTGCATCGTTATATTCTATGCTGCTTATGAAACTAGTCCAATAGTCATAAGAAATATAAATAGTGGACGCGGTGGGTCGGCTTGTGCATAGATTTGAGGGATGATTGGCCCCCCACTCACATCGTGCCTTAATGGTGCCCACTCACGAGCAGTCGCTGCGCCGCAGAATGTGGGCACGTAAAATGAAATGATATGGAAGGTTGGGATGTGCAAGGCTAACTTGGTTTCTACCGATGCGTGGGCAACCGCCTGCTCTGCCTTCTCTCCAATCGCTCCACCTTCTCTATGTGATTTCCCAAGCGGTTAGTACATGTGGGTGAGCACAGCGTGCGCCTGAGGTATCCTCTATGGTTATAAATATGTAGGAGTGGTACTGGTGGGGAAAGCATTCACTCTAGGCCGCTTGCTCTGGTGCTTTCTCCTTCTTGCTCTGGTGCACTCATAGTTTCATCCTTGTTCGTCACTGATGGATCATGGTAAGCATCTGCGGGAGGAGTCATCGGAGGCTGATGGGCCGCCGCCGCGTCTACTGTGCCTACCTACGTGGTTAGGGGTGAGTGACTTAATTGTCTTTGAGGTTGAGATTGACATGTACTCATTAGTGACTGCTTCTAGAGCCATCTCCCATGCTGTGTCAGGAGGGGCCGCTAGTGTCGCCTGTGCCGTGACCCCGCCGATAGTGGGGATGAGTTGTCCTCATCATCATTGTCTTCCTCAAATAACCGGTGGGAGTTCTGTGAGCCCATTCATGCGGTGCATGAGGCCCGCTAGCCCTACTTCGCTACCACCTGTGAGGTGGGACATGTAGTAGAACCATCTAATTTATGAGAGCACAAGTATAATAGTAGCCCACAAGCGGTCGCACTGTTATACTTGAGCCCATATAAACCTGATAGTTCGTCGAGTACCACGAAGGGTCTTGATTCAACCAATATACAATCAAGATCGTACATGATTCAACATACATGTCATATGTTACATAAAGTTCACAAATATAGTTCCATACATCAGAGTACAATTAAAAGTTATTACAAACCAAGTTCGGGTAAAATAGTGGTGAAAGCAAATAGAGTTTGAAACCAACTGTCTCCATCACTATTCAAATATGGTACCTAGCTCATGATCACAATCCCACAAAAGCATAAGAGAGGGATTACCAAGAGATGCCCTACCTAGGGCCCTATTCCTTGTCCATGATGGGACAAAAGCAGTTCTTACAGTGGCCATGATATATCGTATTATCTGCAACATTGGAAAATAAACCCTAAGTACAAGAAGGTACTCAGCTAGACTTACCCGTCATAAACCAAAAATAAAGTGACTCCAAGGATTATGCAAGGCTTTATAAGTGGAGCTAGCTTGACAACATTTTACATAAAAAGCTTACTAATTCAAGTATACAGTTGTAATTCGGTCATCAAGTTAATTATAGCTATTCATCTCTAGATTAGCAACTAACCCATGCCAAACATGTGGTATACCATTTAGTAGTATAACAATAATAACAGTAGCCTGGTATAGTAATTCTATGTTCTTCATAACCATCATTCAATAATACAATTACTATGATGTTGGGACTAGCCAAGTTTCTCACTGTCCAGGAGAGACGACGATTCAGATCGATTTCAACCAGCTAGGAATTTATTCCTAACACAAATCCTAGGCAGACCAGATCAACAGTCACCTTTGGTACAACTCAGGTCCACATTTCACAGGTTCGATCAGCGCCGCATAATTAGGGACGACCAGCTGCCAGGACTGTTCAGGCCTGGCCTACCCTTGGGCTCATGTCTGGCTCCCAGCACATCCTTACTACCATCCAGAGTGTGCACTCTTATAGAACTGGGGCTCGTCCTGAGTTGAGCTAGTCGGCAGCGTTGCATTAAGGTGATAACAAGTTACATTTTCTTTTACTGAGTAGGTGCATATCTCTTCTCTAGTAACTTAAACAAACACTTATGTAAATCATTTTCTGGACTATAAGACAGCAGCCATTTGTTTTGAACATAACTAGAGTTATACACATCCAAATAATATGGTTGTAGACATTCTGGAAAGCTTATGAAATTGCATACAACTTTCTTTTAATTATCTTAATGTGATTCAGCAGTTATCTAGGTCCAATTCAATCTTTCAGATCTATCTAGAGAACAAGTCATTTCTGATAGTAGACTTCTAACAGCTATAATTCTTAAACCATTAGGCCTATGACTATAAAAATCTAACCCAAGGTAGATAAGTAAGGTATCTACAACTTTGTTATTAACAAGTTTAACAGAAAAGACCATTATCATTATGAAATTATCACCACAACAGAAACTATACATGCAGCCATCTAGTTTAATTATAAAGCAATAATTAACTAGCTGCCTATAACCAATTACTTCTAAGTCTAACTAATAGCATCCATATATTATATGAATCACAAACACCACAGAAAACATCATGGTTAAGCCTAACTAATTATTTATATTTATTTATTAATTTCCTCATATAATAAGGTGATTTAAAGGATAAATATTTCTAGATGCTCAATAAATTCTAAGAAAATTACAGTAGTGTACAAATGACCCCAGTAGTCTACTGTACAAATTTCATGCCATTTCGATAAGTATAGCCACCTCTAATAAAATGACAAGTTACATATGCTTATTTTAGTAAAAATAGTTTAACCTAGTGAAAAGTGTTAAGCAACAGATTTAATATTTTTCTTACTTTCCTCCTAGCATAGGAATACTATGTAAAAATTTGCATCATGATATGATATGTATTTTTACCCCATTTAATTTCACTAGAAACTAGCAATTAATTAAGATTAAATAGGAAGACCATACTTAAAGTATGCCTACTGTAGGTTTAGTATTTTTTCTAGCTAGAGCATGTCAACACAAGACCAGCAAAATTGGAATCACAATTTTATCACCTTCCTAGATTAAGTTATGCATTTTACAAGATATAAACTACTTTAAAAGCACTAATCTTGCTCAATTTAATTCTCCTAGAAAAATACTCTAAGTAGTAGATTTCATATTTTTATCAAATAGTAAACTTCAAGATGAATCCAACAAAATTTGTTTCACTTCATTTGGATACTCCTAGCTCTAGATATGAATTTTTGAATTTTATATTCAAATCTACGAAAATAATTCAAAAATATCTAAACCCTAACTGCTAGGTGCACCCAGTCTATACACCATAGAGGCGCTAACGACTAGGCCCCATGGGTCAATTGACCCCACATGTTAGTGAATTTGAGTAGAGCACCGACTTTGACCGGTGAGAATTCGACAGTCGGCGAGGTCACCAGCGATGAGGTCAGGCACCAACGTGTTCCCCATCCCATTCTGCACCTATAGGTACCCTCAGTTTGCTCGGAAGATCACCGAAGCTAACTTACTGGTGAGCATGGCAGCTCAGGTGGTAGTGCATGGTGGTGCTTTGTCCATCCCCAGCGATGGCATGGCCAGGCGAGCGTGGCTACGACATCTACAAACCCTAGCGAAGCTCTACGGCGTGGATTAGGTCAAGGTGGAGCGGCGGCAAAGCTTGGCCAAGTGCATGGCAGCACGGTGGTGCGTAGCCGTGTTCCGATGCCAGTGTGCCAGCGTTGGCTCGATGGCCAGTGGCGTGAGCTAGACATGACCCAAGGCTAACTCTAACGAGAGAAAAGCGTGAGTGAGATGGCTCGATGGAGCACGACCACGATGAGCACAAGCTTAGTGGTGCTCCGGCGATGGTGTGGCGATGGCGAACTCGCCGTAGGCCTTTACCTTGGCTCGATTGGCATGGATAATAGGTCAGCGAGGTAGAGGAGGTGATGGCCGAGTAGTGTGCATGAGCAATCGCACAATGGCATGGTGGTGGTGGCAGTGCAAGCGGGGTGAGGGTGTGGCGGACGATGGCGTAGTGCTATGGTTCGCTCGGTGAGCGCGGGAGCGAAAGAGGGAGGAGAGGCAGAGGTGACTGAGCAGTGTGAGAGAGAGTGGGAGGGAGTGGCGTGATTATCTACCCATGCTGGCCCGATGGGTGGGGTTGATGCCTAGCATACGGCCACCATGCGGTGGCCGTGGCCCGACACCGGTCGGCCACAACACGCGCGCGACGCCGATTCAGTCCACCCTAAACCCGACTGACAGCGCATCTTCAAGCAATTAGTACTCCTAATCCATGGCGAAATAGTGCAAGCTTCATTAATAAAATTTGTAGAGCTACGTGAACACTACAAAAATGCTTAAAGGAGTTTGGCCAAATTCCCAATGGTTTTTAAACTACATTGCTCCAAAGCAAGGTACTTTGAAACTAAAAATAGCTTCAACACTTAGAAAAATTCTTAAGTCACCAAACAACATTTTGTTGATACATGTGAGCTCCATTTGACCATGTTAGACACTGATTCAGCTCATGACCCTTAAATAAAGTTTGTTACCCTTGATGTGAACTACAACTTTTATTTAGGTCACACAACCATGCAAACAATCTAAGCTACTATTCAACTTTGGTCAAACTAGCATCATGAAAATGACATTTCAAAGTACACTAACACTTAGAAGCAAAATTGGTTCATGTCATGAATACAAAAGTTGTTCCATCCAGCATTCTAGATGTGTCTAAGGTATTTTGGTGACCTCACAACCTTCCCATGCATTGGTCACATATGATCATAAGCATAATTAAGTATATGAGCAACATCACATGTGATAAAGAGAAGGTAAACAAAATGAAACTTCATATGCTCATGCTTATGAATGCTTTGATGATGCTTGTGCTCATGAAATGCAAATGCCAAATGCAATGCTTAACACTAGGGTGTTACTGGACTGGCTGGAGCTCTACCTTAATGATGTCGGGGTGCCCCTTTCCACCTCAGAGAGGGAGACCGCCGCCGCGCAGGCAGGTGACCACCAATGCCTAGGCCCGCATCATGGGTAAGGGTTCTCCCTATCTTGACTCCTTGTTTGATGTTCGCAACCTCTGATCTTCGTGTTGTTTTGTCATCAAT
Organism: Miscanthus floridulus; assembly: GCF_019320115.1. Taxonomy (NCBI): domain Eukaryota; kingdom Viridiplantae; phylum Streptophyta; class Magnoliopsida; order Poales; family Poaceae; genus Miscanthus; species Miscanthus floridulus. The sequence continues at coordinate 67,121,802 of NC_089597.1, read as the reverse complement.
GCTGGAGGATTAGCTGGAGGCCTCCCGCCATGAGGTAGAGGCAGGCCCACCTCCAGGAGACCCTCACGGTAGAGGACCATGAGCGGGTGGTGGCAGTAGGGATCTGGCAGAGAGCTAGCATCGCCCTCGCTGCCATAGAGCTGCACCTCGGCTAGGACCTTTGTAGGTAGAGCCCAGGTTCCCAGACCACACTAGGCAGGAGGAGCGAGAGGAGCTGGTTAGCGACTTTGTCATCGCCGCGGCTGCCGTCGTGGTCACCGTGATTGTGGAGGACATCCTCCACGACAATGGCCAAGGGCCTTAGGTTGTACCTAGGGTCCTTTAAATGAATAAAGAAACATTTTTAGTTTGACTATTATGATTTCTTGTTCCTTCTTTTGCCAAAGATCTACCATGACTGTTAGTGATCTGGTCGTTCGATATGTTGTCATTGTGCGACCTTTCCCGGGGATCGACCCACAGGACTAAGTCTGGCATGACTTCATTTTCGTGACCAGGACATCATAGGGCAGATCAGGTGGTGTTGCGCTTTCTCTTGGCCTCTCAGCTTTTAGGGCACGGTAATGCTTTCCTTCCCTTTTCCTATTCGCACGAGTGCTTGACCTTGCCTAGAGCTAGCTCTTAGGGTTTGGTTTCGTGTGACCCATTGGTGTGTGCTGGCGCATGATGTACCATAATGTAGCCCCCATGAGTCAGTCATGTTGACTGGCTTGCACGGGATGACATGGGTCACTCGGGGAATGGGTGCACTACCAGAGCATTATGTTCATGTGATCCTAAATGCACACTGACTAGTTGCATCATGAACCTCAGGGTGTGAGAAGGAATTGGTGTGAACAAATATGTACAAACCCCTACCGATGAGTCCTGAGGTTGTGCGGGCGTCTAGGGGACTCGTGTCATTGCCGCAAGCTTCATCTATAGCGTCATGGGTGCGACAAGCCCCTGAAGCGTTTGGCTCGATGGATCGAGAGGCATGCTGTGTCACAAGCTCTAGGAAGCTGGTCGATCACGTTGCCTCCTCACCTGAGTCATAGTGGGTCCTCCCATGCATCGCTGCTCGAGGTCTTTTTTGGTCGCGGCCTCCGCAGTGCTTCTCTATTATATAGAGGAGTCACATTCGGTGCTAACTCCTAGAGGTTTCTCCTTGTTGCTTGCCTCGAACGTGACCTCGACCATTGTCATTGCCTGGACGGGTTGAGGTTCTGGGCTTTGACATGCATCCATTGCAATGTCATAGTTCTCATGTTTGTAGAGGTGGGCTTGACGAAGGTCCCCACCTATGGTGATGATCCCATGAGGACCGAGCATCTTAAGCTTGAGGTAAGTGTAGTTAGGGATGGCCATGAAATTGGCATAGCATGGCTGACCCAAGATAGCATGGTAGGTGCCAGGGAAGTCCACTATCTCGAAGGTGAGTGTCTCCATGTGAAAGTTTGCTCAACCTCCGAACATCACAGGCAGGTCAACCTACCCGAGAGGAACAGCCTAGAGCCCGAGTATGACTCTGTGGAATGGAGCATGTTGGACTGACCATATAGCCACTTGTGATAGGCCCATGGCATCATAGGATCTTGGCAGTAGAGGAGGTTGAGATCAGCTCCTACCATCCATGAGGATGTGAGATAGGCGGGTCTTGCCAATGATGGGATCAACGACAAGGGGGAAGTGCCCCTGACTATGGAATGTGGTCAGGGTGATCCTTTCTGTCGAAAGTGATCGCTGTTTTCGACCATTTTAGGAAGGCCGTGATGGCCTCACCCAATGTGGCCATGTTAACCTCCTCGGCCATGAGCTTCTACCGACGTCTAGACTTATACGCTGCCGGTCCACTAGAAGATCATGAGGCACCCTTTCGGGTCGGGATATGCATCCCTTTTACCCTCATTATCGGCGCATCCGGACAACAGAGTCTGGGCTGGTGGTCTTGTAGTCGCCCTTGAAGTAGCAGTTTGATGAGGTCACGGTCCTCAAGGGTGTGCTTGATTGCGTAGCCATGGTTGCAGGCATGGCAACCTGATTATTTTGTCAACAAACTGATGTGGTTGAGCTTGTGTCAATGGTAGTTAACAACCATTCTAAACCATCAATATAACTTGTATAAGGGCATGAAAGTAATCACCAACATAGGTTTAGGGGTCTAAACTAACAAATTCCATAAGTTTTGGTGAATTTGTGTTTTCAGTAGGGTTTATTCAGAAATCCGTTAAGGTAGACCAAAATGTCAGAATTAATCACGCTTATCCACTGATGAAAATAGCTCTAGAAGGTTCTAGGGGACACCAGAGGACTCCACATCGAAGAAGGCCATGAGACGCAACCACCTGCATGCCGACCGGCCCCCTAGCCCACCTGTCAGCCCCATCCTTAAAATGTCGGTTCTCCACCGCCTAGAGTTTGCATCTACGCCGTTCTTTCAAGTCAGTTTGATCTGAGGGCTCAGAATTGATGCTCTGCCCTATATATACCAGCCCCTACCCTCTCTCTTAGGCATAAGTCATTCAGTCAAGAAGGAAGAAACTCTAATCTTCCTCAGAGCTCCACCATATTCTAGGGACATAGCTAGCTAGGCTAGATCTAGAGGGAGGCAAGCTTCGCTTGGATTCTTGATCTTGTCAAGAAGCATGGCTTGGTATAGACCCTTGTATCCTCTTTTGTATCTTTCATTATTCATATGTTTGCTACAATTGATTCGACATTGTTCTTAACATTATTCATGTTCCTAGTTATTATGTTCATCGTCTACTTTGATTATATGCTTACTATAGCTAGACTATCATTATATTCAAGCATAAGTTCGTATAGCGCTCGCTCCAATGTACATGGGGTGAGTGGTCGACATTGTATAAGCGTGGTGCTTATACATTGTTTACCTATGGATGCACCCTATATTCTAGGCCATGTGGTAGATCACGGATGTGACACTCCCGTTGAGTCCTTTGTAGTCCACTCCTCGAATATAGGACAAATAGGATCTATTTACGAAGGAAGACAAGCTCTATTCTTAATCTTCCTTAGTAATATCCCTTATGTGTTTATATGAAGTTGATCTTAGCCATGACTACTAAGTGTAATTGCACTAATCAACGTATGCTTTGACTTGTAATAAAGAATGACTTAGGAATTATTCCTCTAATTTCTACTTAGCAATGCTAATGCCATAGAAATGAGTACTCTGAGTGATCATTTATCATTATCATTACTTATCATATTTATCTCTTGACTTACCCCTGTTGTGAGTAGAAGTTTGGTTATGGTTTACTTTATCATACGTATAAGTTATTAATACATTCCAACTGTTGTCCTTCCCTGTGGTAAAAATATAAATAACAATACCTAGAATACTCCCGGATAAAGTGAAGAGATTGTATATTATCTGTGCGCTTGCAAATCTCTTCATATATATATATATATATATATATATATATATGAAGAGATTTGCAAGCGCACAGATAATATACAATGTATATATATATATATATGAAGAGATTTGCAAGCGCACAAATAATATACAATTGTAGCACTTTATATATATATATTCTTTCTAGTCACATAAAATACTAAAGTACATCTTAGTGTCATTCTAGAAGTGGCACTAGATAGTACCAACAAGCATTTCTGGCATCATTGCTAGGGATGACAACTTAGCAAAAGTGATCTTAAGAAATGTCAACAACATTAGGTGGCTACTTAAACAAGTGATAAGTTAATAAATACCAACAAGCATTTCTGGCGCTGTTATCGGGGAAGGTAGCTAGGCAAAAAGGAATATTGATAAACTTTTACTTATTGATGTGATCGAGAAAACCATTCACCACTGCTCTAGTAGGCATACCCTTGTTTTGTCTATTTTTATATCTTATGCAAGGTAATGTATGACCAGTTTTGACCTTCCGACAAACTACATTGAATATCCAGAAGCATTAATCAGGAGGACTAGAGCTAAACTCAAGAAAGTTCTAGCTTTAGAATTGGAAGACAACCAGACAAGGCAGAGCTTAACACCAGTTTTTTAAGCTATGGCCAACAAGACTCCATGAATTCTCTGCTCCAACTACGGCCAACATCTATACTAGACTAGTGATCAACATTGGAGACAATCCTTTTGAGCTCAAGCTAGCTCTCATCAACATCGTACAAGCTAGCCAGTTTTGTGGAAAGGCACATGCAGATGCCAGTGCTCAGCTCCAATACTTCTTGAAGATTTGCAGCACTTTCACTATCAAAGGAGTTACTAGAGATGCCATATTACTTCGCCTCTTCCCATTCTCACTTTTGGGGAAGGCGAAGCAATGGTTCTACACCAACAAAGATAGAAATACTACCTAGGAGAATTGTTCCACTGCCTTCCTAGCAAAGTTCTTTCCCACAGGCAAGACCAATTACTCTGCGTGGGAGAATCTCAAGTTTTCAGCAGCAACATGATGAATCTGTCCCAAAGGCATGGGAACGCTTCCAAGACTACATATCAGAATGTCCTCACCATGGGATGGAGGATTGGCTATTCATATAGACTTTCTACCACAGGTTAACTAACAGCACCCGTGAGAATATGGATGCCGCTGCTGGAGGTGCATTTTTATCACTCACAATCGCACAAGCAACAGCTCTTGTGGAGAAGATGGTCTCCAACCAAGGTTGGAATGAAAAATGTCTTTAGACCTGCAAGAGAGGTGGAGGTATGCATCAAGTCAAGGAGGTAGACATGCTATCTGCTAAGTTGGATTTGCTAATGAAAAAGCTTGAAGACCGAGCCAATGAGAAGCAAGAAGTCATGCACATTCATGATTCCTGCATGACGTGTGAAGAATGTGGCAACACTGGGCATTCAGGGGACAACTGTCCTAAAACCCATGAGGATGTGAACTTCATCAACAACAACAATTATTGTCCTCAATAGAATCAATGATGGAATCAGCAACAAAGGCCAAAGTACCAAGGTAACTATCAAGGTAATAATTTCAATAATCAACCACCCTTGAGAGAATTAATTTCTGGCCAAGCTAAAATTATGGAGGGCTTATCTAGAAAATAGCTTCAGATGATAAAATCTTAGAAAATATAAATAATAGAATAGATAGCTTCTCCTCGGCCATTAAATATCAGCATAGCTTTAATAAAATGATAGAATCACAAATAGCTCAGCTAGCGGCTATTGTTCCTTCGACCCACAAAGGTAAGATTCCGGGGCAACCGGAAGATCTCGAAACCGCAAATCTTATCGATATTCACAATGTAGGATACTACTACATAGAGCCATCGACAAGAGCTTGGAAGGATGAGTCTTTGCCTATCAAGAAAGGAGATCTTGGAAGACCTATCATCCCCATAGCTATTGGACCTCACATTTTCCAAGAAGTTGTTTGTGACTTCGGAGCAAGCATTAACATTATGCCAAAGGTAATTTATGATAAAATTAATGGAGATACTTTGTTGTACACAAACATGCGTTTGCAGCTTGCAGATTAGTCACTCTGCTGCCCAAGGAAATTCTTGAATACATCTGTGTACACGTGGGAAAGTCCTATGTACCTATAGACTTCGTGGTGGTAGAAACAGGTGGAGATATAATGGCACCCATTATTTTGGGCCGACCATTGCTGAGCACCGTAAAAGCCATCATCTACATGGACAGTGCCAAGATCTGTTTCACAATCAAGGATAGAAAGGAGAAGTTTACCTTCAAAAATCGTATACATCACTCTCCTAGTCATCCACAAATGGCGTACCTGCCCGAAGAAACAACAGTAAGCAAGAAGAGAAACAACCCAAGAAGGAAGAACAAGGCTAGGTAGTCACAAGAAGAATCAGTCAAGATGATGAACACACTCCGATCAAAGTACGACCATCTTCTCGCTTCACCATTCCTTACTAAGAAGGAAGACCCTAGCGTACCAATAATCGAGTGTACCATTGGACAAAGAATCTTCCATAGCACCTTCTGCGACATTGGATCGGGTGTCAACGTAATGTCTAAGGTAACATATGACTACTTATTCTGTGATGAACCTTTGTTCCCTACATATATACAATTGCAGATGGCAGACCAATCAATCCGATTTCTAGAGGGAATAGCAAAAGACATCATGGTAAGAATACAAGATCACTATGACCTCGCTGATTTCATGGTTCTAGATATGGGAGAAGAAGAAAAAGACATACCTATCATCCTTGGAAGACCATTTCTCAACACGACCAACGCGATCATCTACGTCGGATCTGGACAAGTCCACTTCCAATTCACTGGACAAAAGGTTTGTTGTTATTTCAATAGTTATACAACTTATGAGCATTCAAAGAAAATCCGAACCAAGAGGAGATGCCAAGCATCTCAACACTGGAAGAATCAGCTCCCCAAGAATGAAGAGGAAGTAGAAGCCATGAAGCATGAATAGACTACACCCAAATCAAGTCCACAGACCAAGCAGGTGTCGAAGGAAAAGGTGGCATCATTAGAGTCACCGTCACAAGAGGTACAACCATCAAGGTCTCCATATCCAGGACCAGCAGATGCACCCAAACAATGAACAAGACTGGAGAAGAGTCCTGTCCAAAGGAATTAAAATCCGAACCCTCGCCGGGAGGTAAATCAGTAGTTATCCATATTTACTTTTTTGCATTGCATGAATTATTCTTACTTTAGCATATTTTATTTTTCTGCATTTGCTTTGCACTTAAAAAAATAAAATTTTATTGTTGCATTAAAAATCCTAAGAGCATCTCCAAGAGTGCCCCATATCCCTTCCCCATCCATGTTTTTTGGAGAAAAAAAAGAGAAAAACTCATCTCCAAGAGTACCCCATATCCCTTCCTCATCTTTTAGCACTTCGCAAGCCAGCCTCCTCCATGCGTAAAAATGCACGCATCCAAGTAGCGCGGATCCGGATTTCACCGTGCCATCGCGGTCTCCCTCGTTGGCATGATATTTTTTTGCCGCGACTCTCCACGCCGACGCACGCTGTCGAGGGAAGAAGTGTCACCACAGATCAGGGACATGGTATACTGCTCGATCGTTGCCGATGTGTGCTGATTTGCCGATTGTGGGGCTTGTTGCTGGCGTATGGTGATTGGCCGATCATTGGGCTTCCTGCCGCCGCGGCCACCGCCGTGCTTGGTAGGGCCGCTGCCGCCGTACTTGGCATGGCCACCGCAGTCGGGATTGGCCTGGCAGCCGGCGGCGGTGAAATTGGCCTGGCTATGGCCGGCTGCTGGATCTCTATCGCCAGGATTTGCATGTACATATCACGTACGTGGCCGGCTGTTGCATCTCGGCCGCCGGGATTTGCATGTACATATTGCGTATATGGTCCTGTGCTGCATGCTACTATGCTGCTGGGCATCTCCTTGCCGGCTGGTACTAGTACTGATGCTTGCTAGCTGATGTTGCTGCTTCCTGGTGGCCGCCTGCTCAACGAGGCCACTAGCCTGGCTTGCGACGGCAGACGATCGGGGGTCGGGACGGGAAAAAACGCAAAGGAAAAACGGTGTGGGACTAAGATTTTAATTTTTTTAAGTCAAATATGGGGTGAAATGGCCTTCTTTTTTCTCCCAATACCCTTTTGAGAGTTGAAAAACATAGAGTTTTTGGGAGAAAAATATGGGGCACTCTTGAAGATGCTCTAAGCCCCATGTGAATAATTCTACGGTGTGTAAAAACCCACAAGAATATTCACCATGGTGGCATAAAAATAAAAAAGTACCATGCATACATTTAGTTATATTCCATTTTAATAAGAAAATCCAAAAAAATATATGAGATAGACATCATGTTAGAATTCTACCACTTCAAAAATATTTCTAATCCCAAGAACAACTAATCTCCGAACGGTAGACTGCTAACCCTTTTATCCTAATTCGTTCTACGAGTTTTTTGTGTTCTTATTGGTATTTCGTAGGATGATCACGAGCTAAGTTCACCCGGTCGACTTCATCTCATTCCACTAGGAATACATCCTCCCGAGCCGGCTCCAACAGGATAAAGCCACTGAGGAACCTAACTTCCTGATGGATAAGAAGGACATCCACGGGTGAAGCCAGTTCTAAGAGGTACAAGTTTGAACAATTACACCAACAACTAGCTTGGGGGAAGGGCATCCCCGTGTATCTATATAAGTATTTCTTTCCCTTTTGTTTTACTATTTCTAAGTTTGCAATACAAAAGCTAAAAAAGTGCATAACTAAAAACAAAATAAAAATTTGTCTTTGTCTTAGATATATATTAGTAATGTGTGATCTTCAAAATGAAAACAAAATAAAAAAATGTAAGTCTAGTTTTCTGTTTTTAAGAGCTAAATAAATAAAAAGGACTCTGAAGATAATCTCTTGAATGGAAATGATGAATAGTTGTTCTATTGTAATTCCTTTCAAGTACCTAATTTTTCAGCCTTGAATTCTCCTGAGTTTTGGATAAGACTCTGCTGATATGAGAATTTACTCTGAACTTGAAACTTGTGGGTAGCATATGCTTGATCTAAGTCTAGGTACTTGACGGATATGATATGAGAAGGTCTGAGCTGTTGTATATCTTGTTCCATGTGATACTAAAGTTCTGGAGATTTATCTTTTGAAAAATGCAAAAATATTTCATGATGAGTTCATGTATGACAAAGCTTGAATTCCTACCAAAGCCATACATATTATTTAGACTAGGAAAACTTTCACTCTTATATGCTACTTGTTTTGCATTAAGTTTTGTCAAGCTTTGTTGACCCTTACGAGAGGTTTGTCATGCTCTTAAAATCAAGATCACGTACACACCACCCATATATGCACTACTCCTACACTAGGGGTAGGCGCAAAAACATATCATTCCATCTAGATCCATCCCAAAAATATTTTACTCCTACACTGGGAGTAAACACCAAAAATATGTTTAATAGGATATCCACCAAATAATGCTCCAAGTTCTTGTTGCTATCTCTCAAAAGTTTTGTTGCAGAAAAAAAGCTTGGGCTATGCAAAAGTTATTCATAAAAAAGAAAAAAAAGAGTTGAAAAAAATAGGACAAGTGTCCGAGATATCTAAAACAATGGGTACTCAGATACCCACCTGAAAAAAGGAGAGATGAATAAGATAGCCCATGTTTTCTTACAAAAATATTTCCAAGTTTCAAAAGAGAGATATGTTTTCATGGAGCATAGTAGAATTAGGTTAGCTACCATATATATCCATACACATGCACTATCTTGATTTGATTGTATGACTCAACTCTCTTTGGATCCAAGTTTTGACTTTACAATGTATGTATTGCAAGTATGATCTTTCATGCTATTTGCACTCCTATGAACTCCACATAAGCCCTAGTTGTAGAAAGAAAAGGCATAATATCACTATTGCCTTGGTGAGGATCCACAAATACCTCATATATCAAGAGACTTGAGAGTGTCATACAATCGAAGCTCTGAGTTTTATTTTGAAAACCTATAAAAACTCTGGAATAATGGTTGAGCAAAGAACTTGAGACATAGTACTTGACTTGATCGTTCTGTCTTTCAATTGCTCAAGACCCAAGTGAAAGCTAAGAAGCCCCATGGTTGAAGGTAATATGAGTAAGTTTGAAAGTCAGAATAGTTCGTTCTAATCCGGAGGAGAATTCTTGTTTGAACGCATGTGTACTTTTAAATAGTGAAAATATTGAAGAAATTACTAATCCATTGCTGAGTTTAGCATTGCTCAGGGACTGAGCAAAGGTTAAACTTGGGGGACTTTGTTGACAGTAGTTAACAACTATTATAAACCATCAATATAACTTGTATAAGGGCATGAAAGTAATCACCAACATACGTTTAGGGGTCTAAACTACTAAATTCCATAAGTTTTGATGAATTTGTGTTTTCAATAGGATTTATTCATAAATTTGTTAAGGTGGACCCAAATGTTAGAATTAATCACACTTATCCATGATGAAAATAGCTTCAAAAGGTTCTAGGGGACACCAGAGGACTCCACACCGAAGAAGGCCATGAGAGGCAACCACCTGCATGTCGGCCGGCCCCCTATCCCACCTGTCAGTCCCCTCCTTCAAATGTTGGCTCTCCACCGCCTTAGAGTTTGCTATCTACACTGTTCTTTCAAGTCGGTTTGATCCGAGGGCTCAGAATTGACACTCCACCCTATATATACCAGCCCCTACCCCCTCTCTTAGGCATAAGTCATTCAGTCAAGAAGGAAGAAACTCTAATCTTCCTTAGAGCTCCACCATATTTTAGGGCATAGCTAGCTATACTAGATCTAGATGCAGGCAAGCTTCGCTTGGATTTCTGATCTTGTCAAGAAGCGTGGCTTGGTATAGCCCCATGTATCCTCTTTTGTATCTTTCATTATTCATATGTTTGCTACAATTGATTCGACATTGTTCTTAATATTATTCATGTTCCTAGTTATTATGTTCATCGTCTACTTTGATTATATGCTTAGTATAGCTAGATTATCATTATATTCAAGCATAAGTTCATATAGCGCTCGCTCCAATGCACATGGGGTGAGTGGTCGACATTGTGTAAGCATAGTGCTTATACGGTTGTTTACCTATGGATGCACCCTATATTCTGGGCCATGTGGTAGATCGCGGATGTGATACTCTCGTTGAGTCCTTTGTAGTCCACTCCCCGAATATAGGATAAATATGATCTATTTATGAAGGAAGACAAGCTCTATTCTTAATCTTCCTTAGTAATATCCCTTATGTGTAGATATGAAGTTGATCTTAGCCATTTCTACTAAGTGTAATTGCACTAATCAACAGTATGCTTTGACTTGTAATAAAGAATGACTTAGGAATTATTCCTCTAATTTCTACTTAGCAATGCTAATGCCATAGAAATGAGTACTCTGAGTGATCATTTATCATTATCATTACTTATCATATTTATCTCTTGACTTACTCCTGTTGTGAGTAGAAGTTTGGTTATGGTTTACTTCTCTATCATACGTATAAGTTATTAATACATTCCAACTGCCCGTCCTTCCCTGTGGTAAAAATATAAATAACGATACCTGGAATACTCCCGGGTCTGGTGCTACAATGGTATATTATCTGTGCGCTTGCAGATCTCTTCTTTCTAGTCACATAAAATACTAAAGTACTTCTTAGTGTCATTCTAAAAGTGGCACTAGATAGTACCAACAAGCATTTCTGGCATCATAGCTAGGGATGATAACTTAGCAAAAGTGATATTAAGAAATGTCAACAACATTAGGTGGCTACTTAAACAAGTGACAAGTTAATAAATACCAACAGCTTACTAGCCTTCTGCTTGTGGATTCTGTCGATGGCCTCCTCGTCGGAGGCATGGCTTGTGACGAGGTCGAGCAGTTCCCACATCGTTCATGGTTTGCAGCATCCGAGCTCGTGATCAGGGCTTCGTGGTTGTGCCAGAGATGAACGCTCCAATCGCTGTCCACGTCTACAATGTCGGGAAGCTCATTGCACTGCTCGGAAAAGCGGTGGATGTACTCGCGTAGAGTTTCCCCTGCCTTTTTTTGTAGGCTTTGAGATCCTAGAAATTTCTAGGGCACACAATGTGCCTTGGAAGTTCCCAATGAAGACGCGCTTGAAGTCGGCCCATGAGTGGTTGTTGTCCCCAGGGAGGTGCTCGAGCCATGCTCGGGCGCTTTCCGTGAGGTAGAGTGGAAATTACTAGATGATGAAGAGGTCATCATTCGCCCCGCCTGCTCGACAACGTGAGGCAGAAGTCTTCCAGTCACAGGCGGGGTTAGTGTCCCTAGAGTATTTGGTGACGTTCGGCGATGCGTGGAACCACGCTAGGAACAACGTCTGTCGGATCTTCTTTATGAATGCCTACAGGCCGTAAGCATCCAGGCTCGGACTGTGCTGTGCATCTCGGATCCTAGGGTGGTGACCATGGTTGTCCGGGTCGTTGTCGCCATAGTATAGCTGGTCCCTGTTTGCTAGGTCCGGCTCAGGGCGTCTGGCGCCTTGGACCGGGGTGGTGTTGTGGTTCCCGACAAAGCGGCTGCGTGCTGGGGAAGGTTTCCGCCCGTGCGCCGCTCTTTTGTCTTTGGACCGGATCATGGTTGGTGCACAGGGTCCCTTGGGGGCACCGCGCGCAAAGGAGACATGTATGATACTGGTCGGGGTGCCGCCTCTCTATAGAGCTTTTGGCCTATTGTACCGTCGCAGCTTCCAACAAGTCTCAAATTTCCTTGTGAATGTGTTTTCCCTCATCGGTCGGGGGCTCGGGAGCTGTTTGCATGATCATGGCAGCCGCGGTGACATTTTGGCTGGCTCAGGGGAAGACAGGTGTCTCCCTCTTGCCTTGCTAAATTTGATCACATACGCGGTGTGCCCGCGCCTGCGTGCCCTTAGCATTGAGGTGCGGTGGACTAGGGCATCTAGAGTCGTTGTGTTCATTGGCCTGCTCAGCTTCATAAGCTCTGGCTCACTCCAGATGCTCTTGCTCGTACTCTGCCTGCTCCCCAGGGGTACGTGGAATCGGATGGGCATCATCCTCTCCTCCCCCGCTGCTACTGCCCCATTGTCTGAGAGGTGCAACATGTTACACTCCCACAATGGATGGTAGCTCCCCTCAGAATAGGACTCGAAGTCCGTTTCACTAAGGGTTGACGGTAGGAGGTCATAGATAGACTCTGGGTCCTATTCCATCATCCCCACAAACCTAGTGAGATTGAGCGTCATCGAACGACGATTGCGCCTAGTGAGCTCTTGCTTGGAGAGCGTGGTAGCATCCCTCATACCTAAGGGTAATGTGGTGCAAGGGTTCTAGAATTCAGCCTCTAGTGGCATGGGCCTGCTCCCTGAGAGTTGAGCGAAGGCATTGGCCAGCACATACAAAACACGTCGGCTTTGTTTCGGCTCAGGGTTCACCCCATGGTAGGTGTCGATCCTGCATGCTAGTGCATCAGAGTCAATGATCGCGAGACCGATGCAAGCTGGTCAGTGATCAAGTGTCGAGATGTGTGGTGGGGCCACATTCCCTTCGCAGAGGCGTAGCTGACCTAGGTGCTCAGGCTATGAAGTCTAAATCTCCGAAGCGTAGAGATTGGCCAAGGAGAAGATCCGGGAACGGGTGCTGGCCCATCGACGTTGGCAAACTCGAGGCTTTTCAAAGTGGATGCGACCACCGAGGGCTATGCCTAAGAGCGAGTCCGACATAGGTGCCAAGAGCGATTGTCCCCTATCTGGCGCACCAACTGTTGGTGTTTCATCAACCGACTAGTGAATTTGTATGAATATCACGCTGCTCCAGGAAGACGATGGTAGCATCCAAAGACACAAGGAATTATACTGGTTTAGGCTGAAGCCCTATGTCCAGTCTTAGAGAAAGATCGAGTGCGTGTTCCTTGGTTGAATGCTCTGAAGTTCTTTACAATGGGGTATGCAAGAAGGGTGAATGAGGTAAGAGAGTGTTGAAGAAGATGGATATGCTCCTTGGAGGGGTGCCCTGGCCGCCCTTATATAGTGTCCGGGGCAGGCCAAAAACAAAGAGATAGGTTCTCCCGACCGAATGGTCATGAGCCTGAGAGAGGGAAACTAGCTAACTTGGCCAGCAAGGAAGGCTGTCTTGTCTTGGTGTAGCGCACGTCCGGGTGCATGTCCGGGTGTGGTTGTCGTCATGGTCTTATGCCCACGTCGCGGCATGGGGTGGCATGGTGCTACAGTACCGGTCTTAACGATACTGTTAGCACATTGGTGGCTCGTCAGTCGTTCTATGCGACGTGGTCTCACTGTGGCCTTCATCATCGTCTTCCGATCTCTCGGGGGTGTCGCACAGGAGTTGGTAGCCGTCCCTGGGTCACCGATTGTCTTGTTGGTCATGGAGCTGGTGGCCACAATCCCGAGCTCCGGGGTCGTGGCCTTCGTTGGCTTAGCTAACCTTGGAAGTCAAGGCCATAGTTACGAGCCCCATCCCATGTTGGGTGGGGCCGTATGCCCATCTCATCGGGCCATTTTTGGAAAGTGGTTCACCATACCTGTCGTCACCTCCTGTCGGTGTTGTCTCGTCTACGTGGCATGGCGTAGGGAGGGCGTTCGTCCGGACCGAGGGAATAGTTGTCCCCTCAATCCTAGGCGGAATGAGTGGGGCGTGCCTACCCTGGTCAGAGCAGGTGTTCTTGGTGGAGCTCGACCCTTCTCCATCCCTCCTAGGGGTTGAGACGGAGGAGAGGTCGTGCAGAGCTAGGCAGTGTGCGGTGAAAGGAGAGGAAAGAGGTCATGGCTGACTCCCTGTCTCAGCACCTGGCCCAGGCCTACATGGCTTAGTTGGGCCATGGTCGCTTGGGCTTGTACTAGGTGGTTTATCGTGGGCCGCCCGAGCGACTGACTAATCAGTATCTTGAGATACCCGGGGTATCATAACCCTAACAAACCTAATCCATAAAATAGATTGTAATTCCTCCCAAATGAAAGGATTCAAACGGTCCTTATAGCTTTTCAATAAAAAGGTTATCAAATGTTAGCTCTTAGGTAGGCAAAGGCAGTTATGCCATCCTAAGAGCTCTTTGCGCTGTCTACAGTGGCACAAAAATGCTATTGGTGTATAAGCATAGAAGCAAGCGCGGTGTTGTGCTCGTCCTAAGAGAATGGTCATACACCATCCAATCAAGCGCTGGTGTTGTCCTCATCCTAAGAGTCAACGGTCCATCCCATCCATCCAACATTTCAGAAAATTAGAATACAAAACAAAAAGGGAAAAGAATAGAAATACTCTCTCGCCATCTTCAAAAAAGAGAAATATTGTTGAATAATCTCAAGTTTGACCAAATATATAGAACAGCAACAACAACAACAACAACAACAACAACACCACAACAACAACAACAATATTTATAATGCACAATAAGTATTACTAGGCTAATTATGAAATATATTTTCATTATAAACCTATGTGAAAATATAAATGTTGATAGTATTTTTTATAACTCGGTTGCACTTTCAACGGGCTAGGTAGAGTACATATCCATGGGAAGTTGTTGTGCGCAACTGATATGAATGAGAGCAATTTTGTTGAACTTTGATCTCAAATTTGAAAAAGTTCCTATTCTATTTAACAATGAGAGCGCAGTGATGTTGCCGCCAATCCTATTCAATACTCAACAATCAAACACATTGATATTCGCTATCACTTCATATAGATCTATAGGGACCCACCACCGGAAGGATATCTAGATGGCTAGAGGGAAGTGAATAGCCAAGTTAGTAGTAACAAATACAATCCTAATAGCCACTACTTGCCTAGCCTATTCACTTCAATGCAAGCCCTCCTACACAATTCTAGTAGTAAGTTTAACTACTATAACTAAACCAGACAAGCTACTAGAGGCAACAACTACAACTAGTGAGCTACATTAATTAAGCAATTAAACTATTCTACTCCCTAAAGAGCTACAACTACACAAGCACAAATGTGGAATGTAAATACAAGTGTAGTAGAGAGCAAATCAATGAGGGCAAGTGACACAACATTTATTCTAAAGCAAACCCTTCACCAATTCGTCTTCTGTCGTGTCTAAGGAAGCTAAGCATATGTGAAAGTGTATTTGCCCATGTTATGGGTTTTCGTGTATTAATGACATCCAATTTAGAAACTAATGCATTTATTGAATTATATTGCAGCTATTGGTCCCTTGAAAGATTTAAAGAATGATTTCTATGAAGTGACACCCCTCAATTTGATGATTGAAAAGTTTTCGGACTCCAAGTGGTTTAAATTCGCTTTATATTTTGCAATTGAGTTTAGGAAATATTGTACTATAAAGAGAGATACAAAGCATATTGGTATAAGGAAGCTAGAGTGCTCAGGTACCTAATTAAAATCTATTGAGACACTTGAACAGATCACAGGCACATTGCGTGAGTTCTGAAAGTTTGTCACGTCGGACGTTTTGATGGGCGTCAGAAGTTTCGATGTGTTCTTACACAGACCGGCATAGGCGCTGTCAGAGGTAACTCACTTACTCCTACTTATAGACATCGAAAGTTCCGATGTGCATAAAGGTCCGATGTAGCACACGTGCAACCTGTCTAAATAAGTGTCAGAAGCCTACCTAAGCGCGTGTTTAGTTAGGTGAAAGTTGAAAATTTAGCTACTATAGCACTTTCGTTTTTATTTGGCAAATAGTGTTCAATCATGGACTAATTAGGCTCAAAACGTTCGTCTCGCAATTTCCAACCAAACTATGCAATTAGTTTTTTTTTTCTACATTTAATGCTCCATGCATGTGTCGCAAGATTCGATGTGATGGCTACTGTAGCACTTTTTTAGAATTTGGTGTGGGAACTAAACACGCGCTAAGTAAGTGTGTAGGAAGTTGCTGGCTTCCGACCCGAAGTTCTGATCAGCGTCGGGAGTCTGATGTTACCTTCACACAGCCTGGTGACCCTATTCGTACTTTTTCCGTACAAAATCCTAGGTGTCAAAAGTTCGGATGTTGCCCATAATGGCTAGAATGTGCTAGAGCTATAAATACCACTCACTCAGTACAAGGGAAGCGAGTTAAATAGCGTGCAATAAATTGAAGATTAGAAACATAACATAGTGACGTATAAAATTAATTTTTATCTCTCATCCTATAAATTTAAGATAAGATAGGCTTATATGTGAACATGAAAAAGTTATGAAAATATTAAATTTTAAACTAAATAGTCTAATCTATTAAGTAGATTCTAATTCTTCTAAAATAAAATAATCTAAACAGTTTTCTTAATGTTTGATAGTTTTTTTCCCTCCCCCGTCGTAATGCACGGGCATGAAAAAAAAAATTGCGTGTTTTTCGTCAGCTAATGTGGTCTCGTTGTTCACATCAGGTCATCAACCTCTTCCATGACGGGGACGGCATGCTTCGTGCGCTGCCATTGCCAGCTACCGATCGCAGCGCCCATTCACGCTGCTTCTGTCCGTTTCCTTCTTCCCGTGCGGCCGTGACCGTGATGATGATCATCTGGAAAGCCATCAGCTGAGTTACGTGCACCAGCACAGACAAGTGGATCTAGCAAAAACAGGACCCAGCTGTCATTGACCCAGAGCAGGACTCTGGCTGTCCGCACGTTGGCTGCCGGGACCACCGCCGCGATGTGCAGTCATCTCGGCCCCCCCTCCCCCCCGCACACGTGGAACGCGGCGGCGTGGCCCGCGTTTAACCGTGAAGATTGGTAGGGCCCACCCGTCGGGGTCCCGGTGGGGAGCCTTTTATCCGCCGTGCCGTTCTCCTCCCCCACAGTCGACTGGACACTGTTGTAGTCCTGTTCCTCTTCCGCCTCACTCTCACTCCTGCGCTTCCTCGCCGTGCGGTTCCTTCTCCCTGATCCTTCTTTGGCTTCGCGGTTCATGGCGATGTGGAGGGCCGCCGCTAGGCAGCTGGTCGACCGGGCGCTCGGCTCAAGGGCCGCACACGTAAGCCAATCCTCCCTACCCTACCTTTCTCGTCGTCTTCGTTTTGATCGGATATGGTTACCCTGTTTCTGTTTTTGCTGCAAATTTCTCGCGTGCTCGTTGATTCACCGTGGCTATTGCGTCGAGTTTATCAAAACGCGCAACTTTCCGCTCGCGCTTCTCAGCTGCGGGTGCGGGTCGGGCGAATTTTCACTCCTTTCAGTGTTGTCTGTGCTTCTTTTCAGGATTCTCTGTTCATCTCATGTACTATCAGTTTTTTCTTTCCCTTCCTTGTGTATGTTTTTTTTCCTCTTGGGTGAAATTTAATAGAGTTTAGTTCACATCAGATGTATTGCTTGTGCCGTGAATTTCAGATGATGGAGCGGTCCGATCTATCTATGACACGAACTTTGAAGATGTATTCTCATTGATTGAATTCTTCCTTTGTTCTACAGACGTCTGCAGGCAGCAAGAAGATCGTCGGGGTGTTCTACAAGGGCTGGGAGTATGCCGACAAGAACCCCAACTTCGTCGGCTGCGTCGAGGGAGCACTCGGCATCCGCGGCTGGCTCGAGTCGCAGGGCCATCAGTACATTGTCACCGATGACAAGGAGGGCCCCAACTGTGGTCAGTATAGCCCAGCCAACCCCTCTCCCGCCCCAACCACCACCCCAAAACCGAGGATTGGAGTACTTCTCATTTATCTCAGGGCAGCTCCGACAAAGACTTATGAGTTAGCTTTAAGCATTTTATTTTATATTTCAATAGAAGAGAGAGAGAGAGAGAGAGAATATCTCTTGATCAAGAGCTACTCAAACATAGAAGCTAACAAGCCTACCATCATGATTTTAGAACACCGAAATACTCTCTCCGTCCCAAAAAGAATGACATTATACGTTATAAATTTAGTAAAAGTCACCTCATAAGTTTGACTAACAGGGCGTTCGGCTGGTGCCATGCATAGTAAATTTTGGATGGTTCTGGATGATTCAATAGTATTTTGTGTGAGAGAATAAGCTGAAACAAGCGAAAACAAGCTGGTACTAGACCAGCCGAACGCGTTGTAAGTTTATAGAGAGAAGTATTATTTGTGACATCATATAAAAGTACTACGAAACTATATTATTGAAACACTTTTTCTATAAATTTACTCAAACTTACAACAGTTTATTTTGATTAAACCTGTAAGATCTTTTTTTTTGGGGTACGGGGGGAGTATTTCTGAACTCAAATAGAACATTGCTGGTAATTCAGTGGATGAGGTAACAGCATCCGCAGTCCATACTGGGTAGCTTGGCAGTATACATAACGTTGCAGACGTCAACTGCTTCTGTTTCTGTAATTAGAATGGAGATTTTTTTTTCTGATTCATGGAAAGGGAGAAATGGTCTTCTTAATTTGGTAGGGCCATTCTGTGACCAAGTGTCTGGTTTAGCCCAACTGTTCGGAAACTGCAGTGTCATTGACTGTCATGTTGTCTTATTGTTGTATCACTTAAGATGCTTATGCATGCCAATTGTTGTGTACCTATTATGCTTACGAAGATGAAACATGTTGATATACAACTTAGTATTTACTCCCTCCATCCCAAAAAAATGCAATTCTAACTACAGTGCTAAGTCAAACCATCTTCAGTTTGACTATTTTTTTTTATAAAAAAAACTAGTACTGATGGTATGAAACAAGTATCACTAGATCTATCATGGAATATATTTTTATAATATATTCATTTGAAATCATAACTGTTAATATTATTTTCTATAAACTTGTTCAAATTTAAAATAGTTTTACTTAGAACAGATCTAAAATTCAATTGTTTTTGGGACTGAGGCAGTTCTGAGTCTCTGATTCTTTATGAGGGACACGGGCCAGTGGTCTGGTGGTGTTGGCAGGTTATTTGTAGTTCTGACTCTT
This sequence comes from Miscanthus floridulus, assembly GCF_019320115.1. NCBI lineage: Eukaryota > Viridiplantae > Streptophyta > Magnoliopsida > Poales > Poaceae > Miscanthus > Miscanthus floridulus. The sequence goes on along the minus strand of NC_089597.1, from coordinate 67,102,537 downwards.
GTAACGAGGGGAACAGACCAGTCGGTAGGTTGTGTAACCTGGGCTTGAGACCAACTGGCCCATCACCTTTTCTAGCCCATGGCAGAACTCCAATACAATTTTCATGAGACTCGGGTTCTGTACTTGTTTTGACTAAATGATTTCTGTAATTGTTTCCAGAACTGGAGAAACACATTGAAGACATGCATGTCCTGATTACCACACCATTCCACCCAGCTTATGTCACTGCAGAGAGGATAAAGAAGGCAAAGAATCTTGAGCTTCTTCTCACGGCTGGAATTGGCTCCGATCATATTGATCTTCCAGCAGCCGCTGCTGCGGGCTTAACTGTGGCTGAGGTCACTGGAAGTAACACCGTCTCTGTGGCAGAAGATGAGCTCTTGCGCATTCTGATTCTGCTCAGGAACTTCTTGCCTGGGTACCAACAGGTAGTTCAAGGCGAATGGAACGTAGCAGGCATTGCCCACAGAGCTTATGATCTTGAAGGAAAAACTGTTGGGACTGTTGGGGCTGGTCGTATTGGCAGGCTCCTGCTTCAGCGTCTTAAGCCCTTTAACTGCAACCTGCTTTACCATGACAGACTTCAGATTGACCCAGAGCTTGAGAAAGAAATTGGGGCCAAATTTGAGGAGGACCTGGATGCTATGCTTCCAAAGTGTGATGTGATTGTGATCAACACACCTCTTACGGAGAAAACAAGGTTTGTAACTTTGTATTCGTCATGACTTGTCATTTCCAAAATATTTTAAAATACATATTTTCTGAGTTTTGTTTGCTCTTTTGTTCAGAGGCATGTTTAACAAAGAGAGGATCGCAAAGATGAAGAAAGGTGTAATTGTTGTGAATAATGCTCGAGGGGCAATCATGAATACTCAAGCAGTCGCAGATGCATGTTCTAGCGGACACATTGCTGGTACTTACTGCATTAATATGTTTTCTTTGTCTCTTTACACAACAGTATTGCTACACAAGTTAGCCTTATTCTACTGAAGGGGTCCATGAAGTAATATTAGTTTCCTTAAGCTTGGCATGCTTTGTATTTTGTGGCTTCAGTATCAAAACTTCAAATGAGCCGTTTCGCTTTCCTGAAAAGACACCCTGACTACATTTTATCTGGAGAATAGGGAAATAATGCAATCTATATTCCTACATTGACCAGTACTTTCTGTAACATGGAGCATCTCATTCCCATTTCTCAGGATACGGTGGCGATGTGTGGTTCCCCCAGCCAGCACCGAAGGATCACCCCTGGCGCTACATGCCTAACCATGCCATGACCCCTCACATCTCTGGGACTACAATTGATGCGCAGGTCAGGTTCTGAGTTTTCTTAGCTGACTTTGAATTCTATCTAATTCTAATACCTCATAGGAAACTAGGTCTCTGCTTCCTGCATTAGCTTAGTTAGGAGCACCGTTGCAATGTGTCATCAAGCTCTAACATGACCATGCCCTACCATAAACTATGACTAATTTATATATTGTTTTGTAACACCCCAGAGTCCAAACGGCTCAGATCCACTCTGCACGCTGAGTGAACCACACCTACCACTCTGTATGCTGAGTGAACCACACCTACCACCATCCCACTTACGCTTTCGTCCTCGCTTCGCGTAAAAGGATTAACCCGGGGATGGTGCGATGGAGTCCAAACGGCTCAGATCCATTCTGCACGCTGAGTGAACCACACCTACCACTATCCCCGGTGCGATGGAGTCCAAACGGCTCAGATCCACTCTGCACGCTGAATGAACCACACCTACCACCATCCCACTTACGTTTTCGTCCTCGCTTCGCGTAAAAGGATTGACCCGGGAACAGTGCGATGGACGTCTTATATGTTGGTCTATCCCACCTACGTCCAGTGTCGGCAGAAATGCCATGCTGTGAAAGGATTAACCCGGGGATGGTGTGATGGACGCCTTATATGTTGGTCTATCCGACCTACGTCCAATGCCATGCCGTGCACCCCGCACGGCCTACACGTGCAATGAGCCCCATGTCCGCTCCCATTGCCGCGAAGGTCGGCTCCACTCTGCATGCTGAGTGAACCACACCTACCACCATCCCACTTACGCTGTCATCCTCGCTTCGCGTAAAAAGATTAATCCGGGGATGGTGGGATGGACTCTAGAAGCCTTATTTGTTTGGTCTATCCCACCTTTAACAACTAAGGTGAGACTAAACTCTCTACAATATCTCATTAACATGCACATGGGCCGCGCCAAATTCCAAACTGGGCCGATGTTACATGTTCAATTAGCCACTCAGACATGGTTGCTCTTGCGTTTCTGTGACATATCAAAAAACAATGGACATGGCAGCAAAAGTTTGGTCGTCATGATTGTACCAGTGCTGAATTTCTTGTTAGAATGGCAATCACCTTAAGGTTTTACTGGATTTAAATTGTACTGAGAACTCGAATAATTAGGTAATAGTGTGTCTGTGTACCTTGAGTCCTTGAGGACATGTACAGTGCAGTGTGCACATGTACCATGGAGCCAGACTGCATGCACACTCATATGTTTTCTGTCAGTGCATTTTGCACGATATTTGCTATTCATTCTCATACTTGCTGCTGACTATTGCGGGCAAACAAACAATTCATGCAGCTGCGTTATGCGGAGGGTGTGAGGGACATGCTGGATAGATATTTCAAGGGCGAGGACTTCCCGGTGCACAACTACATCGTCAAGGAAGGCCAGCTTGCCAGTCAGTACCAGTGACCGTGCGAGATGTTGCTGTGCTATATGGCTTTTCTGGGAGAAGCTGCGAGGAAGAAACTACTGCTGTTGCGTTACTGTATGGGTAGCTCTGAGAAACCTGTCAGCGGCCACCTGTAATAAAAGAATGCCTTGCTTATCTCACCGTGGATATGAATCTGTCTCTTTTTTTTCCTTCTCTGTCAACGAACTGCATGCGCAGTCTTTTCTCGGCTGTGACATGATAGTGTTTGGTTCAACCTGTGGTAACGCAAATGGTAACGAACTGCATGCGCTATGTCATCTGCTGCTATTCCCTTGGTTTTAACAGATTTTTGTTCCGAAAAGCATATTTCAAGCCAGCTGGGTAGGACATGAATTAACTCGTTTATTTCTATGTGCATAGGAACTGTCATTAGTTCATATAAACTAGAGATAATTTCAGCTAAATAAAATAAATAAGACAGGTACACGATAGTTTCAGTGTACTGAGTTAGAGCATCTTCAAAAACTAAGACTTGCCTGGGTGTCTTTGATCCATTAGCACTAAAAAATATCTAGTAGCTAATAAATAATAGCTGTTAATTTACCTGCTAATAGGTGGTTGCATAGTGAGTTGAAGATCTATATAAACTATTAGTACTTATTAGCAACTCTAAATCAGCCAATGAAACTAATAGTTAGCAGCCCCTAGCTAATAATTAGCAGGTATGTTGAATCCACCGGTACTAATTTTAGCTGCTAATTTTAGTGCTAATGGATCCAAATAGAAAAGTGGTCAAAAAAAGTGGGGAGCTAATTTGTAATGTTTAGTTGTTATAAAAGGAATAAAAAAAGATTCATAACACGATTTTGCTCATATAAGGAAAATGGGCCCAATGATCCATTTAGTTTGAATTTTGGTGTTTGATGATCAACATGACCAATTGGACCAATATTATATTGTTTGCTAGCATATTTGGTACAGTTCAACAAGATGCAAATGCGGACTTGGACCAGAAGTGGAGCAATAAACCATATGATCATCACCTCAAATAAAATCGTAGGAGCTTTGTTGAAGACCTACAATTGAAGAATTAAGTCCAAGACGCAAAAATAGAAGCCCACATGGCGAAGACACAAATGAAATTGAAGCCGACACAAAGAGATGAATGAATTAGTCTTGTCTCATGATTTTGGATTTGGTCAAATTAATATGATGTCAGTTCAAAGATATAAAGCTCTTCATTAGCTTTCCAAAAAGTTCAAGATCATCACAATTGGAGTTTAGAGCTAAAAGTTATGCCAAAAATACGAAAGTATGTGGGCTAAAAATGGGACCTCGAATTTTCTGAAGAGGTGCTCAGAATTTCCAATACCCAACGGTTGGCTGATCAACGGTCAAATTTCAAATGGCTAGTTCGCGGGCAGTCCTCGAAATTTCTGAGAAGGGCTAAAATTTTCCGAACCTGTGCAGAATGTTGCCCAACGGCTAGTTTGGGGGTGGGGTGGCTATATAACCCTCCCAACCGGCCATGGAGAGTGTGGAGGAGTTGGGAAACTATACCAAGGTGTTGTTACATCATTTTAGAGCTCTCCACTTGCATAGTGCTTAGTGATACACATGGTGATTAGTGTAGGTGCTTTGCGAAGTGTTTAGGCTAGTTAGACCACCGCTAAATGTGCTTGCTCTAGGTTTAGGCCTAGTATTAGCGAGGTTAGCATACCTCTTGCTATTAGGTGCTTTTGCGCACCATGTTTGTACACCGGACGTATTTGTAGTCTTAAAAGATCGCATTAACCATTTGTGGTGTGGCCACCACCATGTACCAGAGGGAACGAGGCCCGCGACAGTTTGGCCAGAAGCTCTATAGTAAAGACGACAGAGAGCGGTCCAGGAGAGGTCATCCCAGAGACCCACTTGCACGTGAGTTACCCGACCAGGAGCTTGGCCCTTGCGAGAAGCTTGTCGGATACCGTGAGAAGGGGTACCCTAAGCAAAATCCAAAAAACGACTGCTTAGACTTCGTAAAGATCGAAACCAGCTAAACGCTGTTGGCCTCGGCCGATTCTCCGACTCGCCCGAGGCTCCAAGGGCCTCGGCCGATTCTCCGACTCGCCCGAGGCCCATCGCCGCAGGCCTCGGCCGATTCTCCGATTCGCCCGAGGCCCCCTCGCTACCGACCCCGAGCGATTCCCCGCCAAAGGCCACGGCCGGGCCACCGACCCTCCGTCTCGCGCAAGGCAGGCTCGGCAGCACTCCGCCGCCTCTTCCTTCTCCCGTCCCTCTGACAAAACGTCGTGTCACATCAGCTCAGCCGACTGTTGCCCCTGACGACAACCGCACGCCCGGCACAGTACAGCAGAATGGCCGATGGGACAGGAGGCAGGACTGGGCAGGGGTTACCCGCCACTGTACTAACCACCGTGACGCCCATGCCTCACTATGCTGCCAACTCCTGCACCGAGGACAATGCAGCGTGGGGAGCCACATCTGGGCTACTGTAGCCTCGGAATCAGTACCCAAGGCCAATAACTCCCCCCAAGAACCTCGACAGTTTGCTTCACGGGCTCGGCAGCCTGAGGGTCCATGACCACCGAGCCCCCCGCGATGGCTCGGCCTCGGCATAGCCGCTGCCCCCTACGGCGTCATTACACGGCAACCCGCACGTCGCCCGCCATGTCCTGCATCAAGCCGTACTGGAGCCCCACGACGCACAAGACCGAGTACGACCAGCATGTCACTTCCGCACGTCCTATCGAGGCGCTCAACCACTCCGACAAATCACACGGCGGCGCAGTGCAGCGACGTGGCAGACCAGACGTCCGTCACGTCAGCACCCTGCCATCCACGACGGGACTGTGCAAGGGTTACCGGCTACTGTGCTGCCTAAACTCCTGCACCAAGGACGGACACGACGTGGGGAGTCAGAACCGGGTTCCTGTGACCTCGGGGCCAGCGAACCGACCGCTCCGCCCCGCTCGAGACCCCCGATGAGCCTCGGATTCCGCCTCGCCCGAGACTCCCGGTAGGGCCTCGGGCGAACTGGCCATGCTCCGCCTCGCCCGAGGCTGGGCTCGTCCCGCAATCTCGTCACCTCCACCTCAAAAGTCACTCTGGCAGGCTATCGCATCCAATTAATGCACCCAGCTGCCCGCACTACGAAAGTCACGATCGGCAGCATGCCGCGACAGGACAACGGTCAAATCGCCTTTTTACCATCCCTTACTGACGATACAGGGCACCGTATCCTGTAGACGCGTGTTCGGCACTGTTCCGCCCAAATCAACTATCGGCGATGGCCGCCCAGACCTCACATTGCCACCCGCTAAAGGCCTCGGCACAGCAGGCCTCGGCACAGTGGGTCTCGGCCTCAGCGCGACAGGTCTCGACACAGCCTACTACAGCAGCCACCAGGCCTCGGCATTTCACCAAGTCAACAAAAGTACAAGAGCGCAGCATGTCGTCAGCCTTGAAGACCATACCGACTAGACATCGACTGGAACTCCCACGACGCCATACTGCTTCAGGGAGCGGAATACGTCAGCAAATAGTAGCCTTCTCATGTACCTCTCGCTTCCTCCTTGTAACTATAAAAGGAGGTAGCCAGGGCCATTTCTGGGGGGCAGGGAGGACAAAACACACCGATAGAATCACGCACTTCCACGCTGCTTGGGAGCAACGTCCCAAGCAGTTCGCACCACCCTCGCCGAGACCTGGGGCTAGCTCCCTCTCTCACTCAGCTTGTAACCCCCTACCACGAGCACTCCGGTGCAAGGAATACAAGATCAATCTCTCAGACTGGACGTAGGGCCTCGACTGCCCGAACCAGTATAAACCTTGTGTCTCTTTGCATCACCATCCGGGATTAGGGACACGCAGTACAAATTCACTCGTTGGTTGAGGGACCCCCGGTTCCAAAACACCGACAGTTGGCGCGCCAGGTAGGGGGCTCTGCGTGTCAGCTTCGTCATCCTAGCAAGTTCCGGATGGCAGACCACATACGACCATTGCGCCTCGGCACCATAGTTTGGTTCGGGAGCCTAGAGTTCATGTCTCTAGGGCATGAGTACGACATGGTGCTCCTCGCTCCTCGAACCCCACCGTCCGACGACGAAGTCGCGCCCCGGCAGCCCAGGCGTAGGCGGCGTCCGGGCGGCCGCTCTCGCCACGCTCGCCGGGCACGGCGCGAGCAAGGCCACCCCGACGCTACGCGAGCCCGGGGCAGCACGACACTCCCCGCCGATATCCTGCGACCAGCTGTTGGTACGGGGTCCCTGACTGGGGACCTGTCTGACCTGAGCCTGGACAAAGGAAAATCGCCGGGGGCTTACGACGATGCCCAGTCATCTAACCCCGCTCCGCCACTCCCTGAAGAACCGACCCCAGCGGGGCGGAATCTGGAGACGGCCCCGTTCCCATACCCCTTTGGGTTGAGAAATGCCGCCACCTCCTACGCCTACGCTTACGCCGCCGCTCACGAGCACCCCTCGGAACGCCGCCAGCGCTTCGCTCTCGACCTGAGCACCCACTCCGACCCCTCGGACGAGGACGAGGCGTGGCCCGGGGTGGATTTCTCCGAACTCCACAACCCTGGGGCTTTACGTCAATTCTTGGCCGCAAGCGACTACTGCCTCGGCTATTCCGACTCCGACGACGAAGGGACTTACGATCCATCCCGTGAGTGCTTCCACGTCGGGCTCGGGATGCCAACGGTGGGCGAAGAGGAAGAAGGGACAGGCACTCGTTCACCGCCCCGGGCGGGGACGGGTGGTGCCACGCCTCCGCGTCTCGTAGCCCCGACAGCACGGAACGAGAATCTCGTCCACGGGGGGCATCGTCGCCCAGACCTGGAGCAGCTCCGCGAGCTTCAGGCCAAGGTCGAACAGGACCGACTCCTTCTGCAACAGCTCCGGGACACTCTCGAGCAGGAGCAGCGAGGGCGCGGTGAGGGCGGAGGAGCCCGAGGGCGGGCCCGCGACGTTCATCACCGCATCAACGACAACGAGGGCGGAGAGCCACCCCCAATCTTTAACCGCGCTAGCCAGAATGTCGCAGCTGCTGCGATGCTGATCCGAGCGATGCCCGAGCCCTCCACCACCGAAGGGCGACGGGTCCGCGGAGAGCTCCGCGACCTCCTCGAGACCGCAGCAGTGCAGCAGGCCGAAAGTTCCGCCTCCCGCCGGCGCGGAGGCACTTCGGAGCAACCCACGGCACGACCTCGCCAAGGTCAGGATGCCTCGGTCCGTCCCGAGCCCGCTCGCGCGCCGACGGTCAACAGGGCCCCCTCGGTGCGCGACCGACCTGGACACCAACGCGAGGTACAAGGCGACCACGAGGTAGTTGGCAGGCGACGGCGCCACGACGACGGAGCCGCCCGAGGCTACCACCCGCACCGAGGCGGTCGCTACGACAGTGGTGAGGACCGCAGCCCCTCCCCTGAGCCGCCAGGACCTCGGGTCTTCAGCAGGGCCATCCGCGTTGCTCCTTTCCCCGCCCGGTTCCGACAGCCGGCCAACCTCACCAAGTATAGCGGCGAGACGAACCCTGAGCTATGGCTAGCCGATTATCGCCTGGCTTGTCAGCTGGGTGGCGCGGACGATGATCTGCTCATCATCCGCAATCTCCCTTTACTCTTGACGGACTCGGCGCGAGCCTGGCTTGAGCATCTCCCCCCCTCGCAAATCCACGACTGGCGCGACTTGGTTAGGATCTTCGTCGGGAACTTCCAGGGCACTTACGTGCGCCCTGGGAATTCCTGGGATCTCAAGAACTGCCGCCAGAAGCCGGACGAGTCTCTCCGAGACTTCATCCGGCGCTTCTCCAAACAGTGCACCGAGCTACCCAGCGTCGGTGACTCGGAGATCGTCCAGGCTTTCCTCTCCGGCACCACTTGTCGGGACTTGGTCCGAGAGTTAGGGCGCAACGTCCCGCGCTCTGCCGCCGCGCTCCTCGACATCGCCACCAACTTCGCCTCGGGCGAAGAGGCGGTGGGGGCCATCTTCCCCAACAACGACGCCAAGGGGAAGCAAAAGGACGAGGCCCCCGAGGCCTCGCCCACCCGCGTCCCTAAGAGAAAGAAGAAGGGCCGCCCGGGGAAGCAGGAGGTCCTCGAGGCCGTTCACGTCGCCACAACAGATCGCAGGAATCCCCGAGGCCCCCGCGGCCCCGGGCTATTTGACGACATGCTAAAGAAGCCCTGTCCTTACCATCAAGGCCCGGTGAAGCATGCCCTCGAGGAATGCACCATGCTCCGGCGTTACTACGCCAGGCTCGGGCTCCCCGACGACGATGAGGCCAGGAAAAGGGGCGCCGGCGAAAGGGACGGTGATAAAGATGATGGGTTTCCCGAGGTACGCAACGCTTTCATGATCTTTGGCGGACCCTCGGCATGCCTCACGGCGCGCCAGCGAAAGAGGGAACGCCGGGAGGTCTTCTCGGTCAGGGTAGCCACCCCCCGGTACCTCGATTGGTCTCGGGAAGCAATCACCTTTGACCGGGATGACCACCCTGATTACGTTCCAAACCCCGGGCAGTACCCACTGGTCGTCGACCCGATCATCGGCAACACCCGGCTCACCAAAGTACTCATGGACGGAGGCAGCGGCCTCAACATCCTCTACGCCAACACTCTGGAGCTCCTGGAGCTCGACCGATCACGGCTCCGAGGCGGTTCCGCGCCCTTCCACGGCGTCGTGCCAGGAAAGCGCACGCGACCCCTCGGACGCATCGACTTACCCGTCTGTTTCGGCACTCCCTCCAACTACCGCAAGGAGGTCCTCACCTTCGAGGTGGTGGAATTCAAGGGGGCTTACCACGCCATCTTGGGGCGCCCGTGCTACGCCAAGTTCATGGCGATCCCCAACTACACCTACCTCAAGCTCAAGATGCCAGGCCCCAACGGCGTCATCACCAGTCGAGTCCACGTACGAACATGCATACGACTGCGACGTCGAGTGCATCGAGTACGCCGAGGCCATCGTGGAGGCCGAGACCCTCATCGCCGATCTCGTCCAGCTTGGTGGCGAGGTTCCCGACGCCAAGCGGCGCGCCGGGGCCTTCGAGCCCGCGGAGGCTGTCAAGCACGTCCCCGTCGACCCCGCCGTCCCCGACGGCCGAGGACTGAAGATCAGCGCCACCCTCGACAGCAAATAGGAGGCCGTGCTCGTCGACTTTCTCCGTGCGAACGTCGATATGTTCGCATGGAGTCCCTCGGACATGCCAGGCATACCAAGGGAGGTCGCCGAGCACGCCTTAGATATCCGGCCAGGCTCCAGGCCGGCAAAACAGCGCCTGCGCCGGTTTGACGAGGAGAAGCGCAGGGCCATCGGCGAAGAAGTACAGAAGCTCGTGGCAGCCGGGTTCATCAAGGAAGTATCCCATCCAGAGTGGTTGGCTAACCCTGTACTAGTCAGGAAGAAAAGTGGCAAGTGGAGGATGTGCGTGGACTACACTGGTCTAAATAAAGCATGCCCGAAAGTCCCATTCCCACTACCACGAATTGACCAAATCGTCGACTCCACTGCAGGATGCGAAACCCTCTCCTTCCTTGATGCGTATTCCGGTTACCACCAAATCAAGATGAAAGAGTCCGACCAGCTCGCGACTTCTTTCATCACTCCATTCGGCATGTACTGCTACGTAACCATGCCGTTTGGCCTCAGAAACGCAGGGGCCACTTACCAACGGTGCATGATCCAAGTCTTTGGCGAACATATCGGACGAACCGTTGAGGCCTATGTGGATGACATCGTAGTCAAGTCCAGGAAGGCCAGCGATCTCGTCGGCGACCTGGAGGTTGCCTTCACATGTCTCAGAAAGAAGGACATCAAGCTCAACCCCGAGAAGTGTGTCTTCGGGGTCCCCCGAGGCATGCTCTTAGGATTCATAGTCTCGGAACGTGGGATCGAGGCCAACCCGGAGAAGGTCTCGGCCGTGACCAACATGGGCCCGATCCGAGACCTCAAAGGCGTGCAGAGGGTCATGGGATGCCTTGCGGCCCTGAGCCGCTTCATCTCCCGCCTCGGCGAAAAAGGCCTGCCCCTGTACCGCCTTTTGAGAAAGGCCGAGCGCTTTTCTTGGACCGCCGAGGCCGAGGAAGCCCTCGCCAGGCTCAAAGCACTGCTCACCAACCCCCCCGTCCTGGTTCCGCCCGCCGAGGGCGAACACCTCTTGCTCTACGTCGCCGCGACGACCCAAGTGGTCAGCGCGGCCGTAGTCGTCGAGAGGCAGGAGAAGGGACACGCTCTGCCCATCCAGCGACCTGTCTACTTCATCAGCGAAGTGCTCTCCGAGACTAAGACACGTTACCCGCACATCCAGAAGTTAGTTTACGCCATAGTCTTGGCTCGACGCAAGCTGCGTCACTACTTCGAGTCCCACCCGGTGACTGTGGTGTCGTCTTTTCCTCTGGGAGAGATAATCCAAAACCGGGAGGCCTCGGGTAGAATAGCCAAATGGGCTGTCGAACTCATGGGGGAGACCTTGTCTTTCGCGCCTCGGAAAGCGATCAAATCACAGGTCCTGGCCGACTTTGTAGCCGAGTGGACCGACACACAGCTGCCACCCGTTCAAATCCAATCAGAATGCTGGACCATGTACTTCGACGGGTCTCTGATGAAGACTGGGGCCGGCGCGGGCCTGCTCCTGGTCTCGCCCCTCGGAATACACATGCGCTACATGATCCGGCTTCACTTCGCCGCCTCCAACAATGTCGCCGAATACGAGGCCCTCGTCAACGGCCTGCAAATCGCCATCGAACTTGGAGTACGACGTCTCGACGTACGGGGTGATTCGCAGCTCGTCGTCGATCAGGTGATGAAAGAGTCAAGCTGCCACGACCCCAAAATGAAGGCGTACTGCGCGATGGTACGTCGTCTGGAGAACAAGTTCGACGGTCTCGAACTCAACCACGTTGCACGAAAGTTCAACGAGGCCGCGGACGAACTGGCAAAGATGGCGTCGGCACGGACCCCGGCCCCCCCGAACGTCTTCGCCAGAGACCTCCACAAGCCGTCCGTCGACTACGCCTCGGCGACGGAAGAGGACCCATCGGCCGAGCCCACCGCAGGGCTCGAGGCCCCCTCTGCCGCCGAGACCCCGCCAGCCGAGCCCGAGGCGATGGCGATTGACGAAGAGCCTCCCAAGACCGACCAAGGAACGGACTGGCGAGTCCCTCTCCTTGATCGCCTCGTCCGAGGAGAGCTTCCTGCTGACAGAACCGAAGCCCGACGGCTTGCGCGACGCGCCAAGACTTACGTCCTCTGCGACGGCGAGTTATATAGGCGCAGCCCATCTGGTATTCTCCAACGATGCATCACCACCGAGGCTGGCCAATCCTTACTTCAGGACTTACACGCGGGAGTCTGCGGGCACCACGCGGCGCCTCGGACGCTCGTAGGTAACGCCTTCCGCCAAGGTTTCTATTGGCCAACAGCGGTGGCCGACGCCACAAAGCTAGTACGCACCTGCGAGGGATGCCAGTACTATGCTCGACAGACGCACCTCCCAGCCCAAGCCCTCCAAACCATCCCCATCACATGGCCATTCGCTGTGTGGGGACTGGACATGGTTGGGCCTCTGCAGAAGGCACCCGGGGGCTATACCCATCTGCTGGTAGCTATCGACAAATTCTCTAAATGGATCGAGGCTCGTCCGATCGCTCAGATCAAATCCGAGCAAGCGGTGCTGTTCTTTACGGATATCATCCACAGGTTCGGGGTTCCTAACACCATCATCACTGACAATGGGACACAATTCACCGGGCGCAAGTTCCTAACGTTTTGCGACGACCACCACATCCGGGTGGCCTGGGCGGCCGTAGGGCACCCAAGGACGAATGGCCAAGTAGAGCGTGCCAACGGCATGATCCTACAAGGCCTTAAGCCAAGAATATTCAACCAGTTGAAGAAGTTTGGCAAGAAATGGCTTGCCGAACTCCCGTCAGTCATCTGGAGCCTAAGAAATACCCCGAGCCGAGCCACGGGATTCACACCGTTCTTCCTGGTCTATGGAGCCGAGGCCATCCTCCCCACTGACTTAGAATACGGCTCCCCGAGGCTACAGGCGTACAACGAGCAAAGCAACCGCACTGCCCGCGAAGACGCCCTCGACCAACTGGAGGAAGCCCGCGACGTCGCGCTACTACACTCAGCCAGGTATCAGCAAGCCCTACGACGCTACCAAGCCCGGCGCGTCCAAAGCCGGGACCTGAAGGTGGGCGACCTAGTGCTGAGACTGAGGCAGAGCAACAAGGGCCGCCACAAGCTGACCCCACCCTGGGAGGGGCCGTATATCGTCGCTCAAGTGCTGAAGCCCGGGACCTACAAGTTAGCCAACGAGAAGGGCGAAATCTTCACCAACGCTTGGAACATAGAACAGCTACGTCGTTTCTACCCTTAAATTTCCAAACGTTGTTTACATTGTTTCTCGAAATAAATAAAGAAGCGTTCTTTAATTGTTATAATCTTTCGAGGAACCCCCTTATAGACAAATCGGCTGTATAGAACCCAAGGACCGAAAGATCGTCTCAAGGGCGAAAAGGCCGGCCGAGTCGTGAGAACGGCCTATGCCTCTGGGCTACGGCAGCTCCCTCACCACCGTTTCGCCCAAAGGACAGCTTAGGTTCCGAGGAAGTTCTTTGCAGAGAGGTTGTCTATCGATAGGGGCTCGACGTCACTATAACGCAATAAGGGAGACTCGGCTCTGCCTCTGCAAAGTCGAGCCTCCCTCGGGGGCTAAAAAGGGGGAACCCCCCTAAGTCCCGGACACCATTTCTCAACCGTTTTTCCGAAAATTTCCACGCCAAACTCTCTCGCGCTCCGACGGGACCTTCGCAAGAAACCCAAAGACCAAAAGCCTGTCTAGAGGCCAAAGGGCCGGCTGAGTCGTGAGAACGGCCTACGCCTCTGGGCTACGGCAGCTCCCTCACCGCCCTTCGCCGAAGGACGGCTTAGGTTCCGAGGGATTTCTTCGCGATCGGGACAGAGGGCACGAACTTAGAAATAGAATGGAAAACGGTTAAGAAGCACACATACGCAAATACTTTAAGGGCCTCGACGGCCACAAAAAAACGTCACGATTCGGCAACTAACTCGATCCGGTTACATGGCCCCTTTTGGCCCAGGTCAAAGCTCAAGGATCGGCGGCTGGCGCGGGAGGAACCACCTCTTCTTCGAACAGCTTGGCCAACGCGGTGCCAGGTGCCTCGGCCGCCTCCAACAGCCTCACGACCTCTGCATCAGCCTCCTCGTCATCTTCTGGCAACACGTAGCCGTCGCTGACAGCCTCGAGGTTGATGGCGTAGTGCGAGGAGACGACGGCCAGGGCGCGCTTGACACCCGTGTGCAACGCCCCTCGGAGTCTCTCGCGGACGTGGCCGCTCAACGCGATGAGGCGGCTCCCAAGGGAGCTAGCTGATTGGACCTCCTCGACGTCCAGAGCCTCGCAGGCAGACCGGACAGCGCTGCGCAGCGCCTCGTGCTCCCGGACCTCGACATCCAGCGCTGCTTGCGCCGCGACGGAGGCCTCAGCCGCCTGGGAGGCCTCTTTCTCCAGATCTACGTCGCAACAAGGGGTCAGGAGTCAAGCGCGAACCAGGACAAAAAGAGCAAATGGAACGAGGAACATGGTTCAGCGGAACTTACCCTCGGCCTTGCCCTTCCAGGCTGAGACCTCGACCCGAGAGGCCTCGGCCGCCTTGGTAGCCTCCGCCAGGGCGACTTTTGTCGCCTGATGCTCGCTCTGCTCCGCACCCAGCTGCCCGGCTGTAGCCTTCGCAGAGGCCGTCGCTTCTTGGGCCCGAAGCCTGAAGGAGTCTCGCTCCTCCTCCAGTTCCTTGATCTTGGCCACCAGAGGGGCGGACTGCTCCTTAGCCATGGCCAACTCCGCCTGAATGTCGGCACAACGAAGGCGGAGGTCCTCCACTTCCGCACTCCGCGCCGACAATAGTCCCTGGGCATCGGCAAGCAAGCCCTTCTGGCGCCGGAGCTGGTCCCAGATATCCCTCTCATTTCGCAGGAACACCGATTTCCCAAGGGATCGGGTCTCGAGCTCCTAAGGAGGCAAAACAAAAAACACACGTCAAAACACTGCGAGCGGGCTCGGAGAGAAAACAACGCGGCACGAGAGGGGAAAGTACTCACCCGAGTGACACCAGGCAAGTCCCTTTCCATGACAGTCATCGCTGTCTGCAACGACCGCACGGCCAATCGGCGATACTCCTCGAGGGTATCCCAACGCCCCCCCTCGGCGACGTCCTCAAGGGCGAACACAGGCTCCCCCTCGGGATCAGCCTGGTCCCGCCAGAAAACACGCGGGAAGTTCCACCCACGGGGCTCGGGCCGTAGCGGGACAAGGGCCGAACTCCCCTCGGCAGGATCTGGGACTTGTTGCTCCGCGGTACTGGCCGCCTCGACGTCCGCCGCCTCCTTCCCTCGGGAGGAATCATCAGACGAGATTGTCTGAACCAGGGGCGGCGCCAAAATTTGCCCCGTCTCCACCTCCATCGCCTCGGTCTCGACGGACCCGAGGGCTCTGGCCTCCGCCATCTCTACCTTGATGGCCTCGGCGTCCACCGCCCTGACGTCGGAGGTCTTGGGGGCTCCGGCCTCGCCCTCAGTGGCCTCGGCAATAGCAGACGCCCCAGCCTCCTTCGCGGCCGCCTCGGCCCCCTGTTCCTGGGCAGCCTCCTCCTCCACTCGCTCCGCGGCCGCCTCGGCCCCCTGTTCCTGGGCAGCCGCCTCCTCCGAAACGGCCTCACCCGACGCCGCGCCACGTCGCACGCCTGCCTGCGCCTCCGCTGCCTGATGGGCGGAAGAGCTAACGTTCACCTTGAGCGCCTTACGGGGCGCCAAGGGAGGGTCTCCCACCAGAAGCGTCTGGCTGCAAGAAAAGGACACTCCCAAGGTCAGCATGCAACCAAGGGGCAAACAAGAAGCGGACTCCGCCAGGAAAGACGCTTACCGCGAACGGGGATGCAACCGCTTCGACACCGTCCGCCTCCTCTGCAACGGCGGCGGTGGTGGCAGCAACGCGGCCTCGGTGTCCACCAGCGCCAGCTGGTCCCCGTCGGACCCCGGCACCTCCTCGACCCTTCGCGGAGATAATGGGGTCGCCCCCACCGTCACCCGCTCAACCTCCACCGTCGAACCCATCGGGCCGACGGCACGCTCCTCCGACACCCGCGCCTCGGGTGTGCCGGCCTCGGCGCCGGGACGGGCCACCACTGGCCCCGGGACACCTCCTCCTTCTCCTAGGGGCGTCAGGCTCCTTGCCGGCGCCCCGGGAACCATCTCCCTGATGTCGGGGAGGTGTTCCAGGCAGGCCGTCCCCACCTCGCACCCACCGCCGTCGCTCGAAGAATCCGACACCGACGGCGAGGGAGACGGCTCCAAAGGGAGACCGTCGAGCCTCTGGCGCCGGCGACGGGCGTCCAGCTTTTCGCGCGCGAGGATCTTCTTCGTGCGCTTCGCCTCCTGGGCATCTTTCTTCTTCTTCTCCTCCTCGGCACGCGCCCTGTTCACGGATCGCCGCCGGGCGTCCTCAGGAACGGGCGGCGGGGAGCCTCGCACGTCTCTTATCCCCTGTGAGAGCGACGAAGTAAGACAACAGACCAAAAAGGCGAAAAACAAGAAGGACGCGAAAGCCTCGACAACATCCAACTTACCAGCGAGACATACCCCCGCGACGGGCGCATCGGGAACGGCATCAAGTCATCGAGCCTCGGCTTCCCGTCTACCGCCTCCCTCACCCGACGCAGGGTCTCGTCATCGGTAAGGGCGAAGGCGGACATCTTGATACCGGCGACCGGGTCGCTCGGCGTCATCTCGAACAGCCGCCGTCGCCGGGCCATTAGCGGCAACACCCTCCGGCGGTGAAAGGCCGCCACGACCACGGCCGCCGAAAGGCCGCAGTCACGCAGCTTCCCCAAGGCCCTCAAGAGCGGTTCCAGCCTAGGCTGGTCGACCTTGATGACGCCGTACCCCCATTTCTCCGGTTGACTCTCTACAACCCGCCCGGTATAAGGGGGAAGTCCTCCGCCGTCGTTGCGGAGGTAGAACCAGCCGTCATACCAACGACGGTTGGACGTTGACAGCTGGGCCGGGATGTAGAGGGACTGCCGGTCTTGGCGCACGTGGAGGGTGCAGCCGCCGGCCCTCTGCGCCTTCCGAGCCCCCCTCGTTCCCCCCGGCTTGGAGGTGAACGTCGCTCGGAACAAATGGAGCCACAACTCCCAGTGGGGAGCGATCCCTAGATACCCCTCGCAGACGGCGACGAAGATGGCCGCCTGCGCGATGGAGTTGGGGCTGAAATTGTGCAGCTCCACGCCATAGTAGTGCGGGAGTGCCCGCATGAAGCTATCCGCCGGCGACCCGAAGCCTCGCTCGTGGAAGACGACGAAGCTCACCACGTAACCGTCGCGCGGCCTCGGCTCCGACTCGTCCCCCGGAGCAATCCACTCCGGCTCGTCGGGGTCGGTGATCGGGCGAAGAAGACCGGCCTCCACGAGCGACTGCAGCTTCTCCTCGGTGACGTCGGACCGCTCCCAGGGATCCGCCGGGAGGATGACGGGACCACCAGCCATTGCGCGGCGGAGGACGCTGCTACAGCGGTAATCTCTCTCCCTCCTCTCTTTCGATCTCTCGCCCTCGCACTTCTCTTCCCCGGCGCTCTATGCTCTCAGCGACGGCACGGAGGCAGCGAAAGGCGAACGCGGAAAAGGTAAGGAGGGAGAGGGCGAGGCTGTTTGCGTATTTATGCAGGGACGAATCGAAACCACCGGGCGACGAAATCGGGGAAGTTTCCCCCAGGAAATCCGGCGCGGTTATCCAGATCCGGTCTTACCGCCCACTCCCTCCTCATTAATTGCGCGTGCAGTTACGTCCCGTCGACTGACGCCACGTCACGCCCAACCGCAGCAGCTGCAGGCGCCGTCCCACCTCCCCGAAAAAGCTGCCTCAAAAGGCGCGCCTGCCGTTGCTAACCGCAGGGAGAGAGGTAACCCCCACCCGATTCCTTTCAGGCAAAGGGACCAGGCACCGAGCCCGTTACGGTCCAGGGGTTCGAAGGCTGGGCCCTCAGGGGTTTCGACAGCCGCCCCAGGACAACAGAGTCAGGGGCGACTACGGGCGAGCCTATGCGAGGCCGAGGCCCAAGCAAGCGAAACGCTTGGGATGCCCTGTGTCGTGTCCGAGACCGGCAGGGAAGTCTCCGAATGGGATCCCACCGTAGGGAGGCACCGAGCCACCGAGGCCCAGCGAACGGCCTCGGCACCCACTAGAGAAACCCTCCGGTACTCTTGGAGCGCGTCTCCGGACCGCTAGCCGACCCCCAGCGAACGGGGTACGGGCCTCCACTCGGACTTACCCGATAACAGCTCACCGGAAATGCCGTCGCTCGCGCCCACCGAGGGTAGCGTGGCATCTTCCACCCCTCCTTCCGAGCGAAAAGGAAGCGCGAGGGTCGAACAAAAAGTCAGGAGAATCCCTGACGGCCCTCTCGCTCCGCGCAGAGGCTAAGGGACTCTTCCTGCAAAACGTTGCCGAGTCCCAGCGACCTGGGCTCGCACACGAGGGGACTCGGCAACACAAACCCTCCTTCCGAGCGAAAAGGAAGCGCGAGGGTCGAACAAAAAGTCAGGAGAATCCCTGACGGCCCTCTTGCTCCGTGCAGAGGCTAAGGGACTCTTCCTGCGACACATTGCCGAATCCCCAGCGACTTGGGCTCGCACACGAGGGGGCTCGGCAATACAAACCCTCCTTCCAAGCGAAAAGGAAGCGCGAGGGTCGTTCAAAAAGCCGGAAGAACTCCTGACTGGCCCTCTTGCTCCGTGCAGAGGCTAGGGAGCTCCTTCTGCAAAAAGACGCCGAGACCCCGCGACCTAAGCTCGCACCCGAGGGGGGCTCGGCAGTCAGACCCTCACACGCGAGGGGCGAACCAAAAGCCAGGGGACCTCTGACCGCTCTCTCGCTCCGCGCGAGAGACTCGGGGGCCCTCCTGCAACTTTGCCGAGACCCAGCAGCTCAGGCTCGCACACGAGTGGGCTCGGCAAACAGCCCCCCCCCCCGTCCGAGCGAAAAGGACGGGCGGGGGACGGGCAAAAAAAGACGGGAGGACCCCTGACCGCCCTCTCGCTCCGTGCGGAGGCTCGGGGGCTCTTCCTGCACCCGAGATAAAGACAAGCGACCCAAGCCCGTTACGGTCCAGGGGTTCGAAGGCTGGGCCCCCAGGGGTTTCGACAGCCGCCCCAGGACAACAGAGTCAGGGGCGACTACGGGCGAGCCTATGCGAGGCCGAGGCCCAAGCAAGCGAGACGCTTGGGATGCCCTGTGTCGTGTCCGAGACCGGCAGGGAAGTCTCCGAATGGGATCCCACCGTAGGGAGGCACCGAGCCACCGAGGCCCAGCGAACGGCCTCGGCACCCACTAGAGAAACCCTCCGGTACTCTTGGAGCGCGTCTCAGGACCGCTAGCCGACCCCCAGCGAACGGGGTACGGGCCTCCACTCGGACTTACCCGATAACAGCTCACCGGAAATGCCGTCGCTCGCGCCCACCGAGGGTAGCGTGGCATCTTCCACCCCTCCTTCCGAGCGAAAAGGAAGCGCGAGGGTCGAACAAAAAGTCAGGAGAATCCCTGGCGGCCCTCTTGCTCCGCACAGAGGCTAAGGGACTCTTCCTGTGACACTTTGCCGAGACCCGGCGGCTCCGACTCGCACACGAGGGGTCTCGGCAAAACAAACCCTCCTTCCGAGCGAAAAGGAAGCGCGAGGGTCGAATAAAAAGTCGGGTGAACCCCTGACGGCCCTCTCGCTCCAGGCGGAGGCTAAGGGGCTCTTCCCGCAGCATCGTCGAGGCCCTGCGATCCGAACTCGCGCCCACGGGCCCGGCAAACACAATATAACTCCCCACTCGAAAGAGAGAAAAGCCCCTGGAGAAGTGGAATCACTCCTCCAGGGCCTCGGGGGCTACACCCGGCGGGTGCGCTCGCGCGCACCCACCGAAACCCCGAAAACAAAACAACATCCCGACAGGAACTATCAAGAGCCAATTCTCGTCAGAACCTCAGGGGGAGTGCCTCCACTCCCCCCAAGGCTCGGGGGCTACTGTCGGATACCGTGAGAAGGGGTACCCTAAGCAAAATCCAAAAAACGACTGCTTAGACTTCGTAAAGATCGAAACCAGCTAAACGCTGTTGGCCTCGGCCGATTCTCCGACTCGCTCGAGGCTCCAAGGGCCTCGGCCGATTCTCCGACTCGCCCGAGGCCCATCGCCGCAGGCCTCGGCCGATTCTCCGATTCGCCCGAGGCCCCCTCGCTACCGACCCCGAGCAATTCCCCGCCAAAGGCCACGGCCGGGCCACCGACCCTCCGTCTCGCGCAAGGCAGGCTCGGCAGCACTCCGCCGCCTCTTCCTTCTCCCGTCCCTCTGACAAAACGTCGTGTCACATCAGCTCAGCCGACTGTTGCCCCTGACGACAACCGCACGCCCGGCACAGTACAGCAGAATGGCCGATGGGACAGGAGGCAGGACTGGGCAGGGGTTACCCGCCACTGTACTAACCACCGTGACGCCCATGCCTCACTATGCTGCCAACTCCTGCACCGAGGACAATGCAGCGTGGGGAGCCACATCTGGGCTACTGTAGCCTCGGAATCAGTACCCAAGGCCAATAACTCCCCCCAAGAACCTCGACAGTTTGCTTCACGGGCTCGGCAGCCTGAGGGTCCATGACCACCGAGCCCCCCCGCGATGGCTCGGCCTCGGCATAGCCGCTGCCCCCTACGGCGTCATTACACGGCAACCCGCACGTCGCCCGCCATGTCCTGCATCAAGCCGTACTGGAGCCCCATGACGCACAAGACCGAGTACGACCAGCATGTCACTTCCGCACGTCCTATCGAGGCGCTCAACCACTCCAACAAATCACACGGCGGCGCAGTGCAGCGACGTGGCAGACCAGACGTCCG
This sequence comes from Miscanthus floridulus, assembly GCF_019320115.1. Taxonomy (NCBI): domain Eukaryota; kingdom Viridiplantae; phylum Streptophyta; class Magnoliopsida; order Poales; family Poaceae; genus Miscanthus; species Miscanthus floridulus. The sequence goes on along the minus strand of NC_089597.1, from coordinate 67,081,889 downwards.
TCACGTCAGCACCCTGCCATCCACGATGGGACTGTGCAAGGGTTACCGGCTACTGTGCTGCCTAAACTCCTGCACCAAGGACGGACACGACGTGGGGAGTCAGAACCGGGTTCCTGTGACCTCGGGGCCAGCGAACCGACCGCTCCGCCCCGCTCGAGACCCCCGATGAGCCTCGGATTCCGCCTCGCCCGAGACTCCCGGTAGGGCCTCGGGCGAACTGGCCATGCTCCGCCTCGCCCGAGGCTGGGCTCATCCCGCAATCTCGTCACCTCCACCTCAAAAGTCACTCCGGCGGGCTATCGCATCCAATTAATGCACCCAGCTGCCCGCACTACGAAAGTCACGATCGGCAGCATGCCACGACAGGACAACGGTCAAATCGCCTTTTTACCATCCCTTACTGACGATACAGGGCACCGTATCCTGTAGACGCGTGTTCGGCACTGTTCCGCCCAAATCAACTATCGGCGATGGCCGCCCAGACCTCACATTGCCACCCGCTAAAGGCCTCGGCACAGCAGGCCTCGGCACAGTGGGTCTCGGCCTCAGCGCGACAGGTCTCGACACAGCCTACTACAGCAGCCACCAGGCCTCGGCATTTCACCAAGTCAACAAAAGTACAAGAGCGCAGCATGTCGTCAGCCTTGAAGACCATACCGACTAGACATCGACTGGAACTCCCACGACGCCATACTGCTTCAGGGAGCGGAATACGTCAGCAAATAGTAGCCTTCTCATGTACCTCTCGCTTCCTCCTTGTAACTATAAAAGGAGGTAGCCAGGGCCATTTCTGGGGGCGGGAGGAAAAACACACCGATAGAATCACGCACTTCCACGCTGCTTGGGAGCAACGTCCCAAGCAGTTCGCACCACCCTCGCCGAGACCTGGGGCTAGCTCCCTCTCTCACTCAGCTTGTAACCCCCTACCACGAGCACTCCGGTGCAAGGAATACAAGATCAATCTCTCAGACTGGACGTAGGGCCTCGACTGCCCGAACCAGTATAAACCTTGTGTCTCTTTGCATCACCATCCGGGATTAGGGACACGCAGTACAAATTCACTCGTTGGTTGAGGGACCCCCGGTTCTAAAACACCGACAAAGCTCCAACGAGGACTAGGGAAAGGCATGAGCTTCTCGACACCTCGATAAAAAAACCGGAGTCGTCAACAGGAGTTTGCATTTCTATCGCCCTTTTACCTTCCACGTTTATATTATATAGATTGGTTGTGTGCTTATTTTCCTATATTAGTTTGATAGGCTAGTTGATAGGATTATAGCTTAGGGTGTATAACTTTTTTGCGGTAGAGATAGCAACACACCTAGCAAAACCTTAATTGCATTATTTATTTCATAGGTTTTGACTAGGTTGAAATTAAGGCCTTAGCTAGAAGTAGTTTTTAAGTTGCCTAATTCACTCCTCCTCTTAGGCATCACGGTCACTTTAGCTCAGTCTTCGCTTTCAACACCTTTGTCACGCTCCCACCGATCGCGGACCACTGTTGCTCCCTAGCCAGCCGGCCCACCTCAGTTGTTCTCCAACCAATCGCGACTAGTGGCTAGGCGCAGCCATGGGTTGCTAGGGCAGGGGGCAGAGCCATGATTTGAGCATAGGGGTAGTTTTGACAATAGCAATGATAATCACATACGATGAGAAATACGTCAACGCGCACACGTATTTGATTTAGTAAGAGTACAATCAATAGCCAAATCCACATTTGTTTTGTGATACAAAAGAAAGCTAAAAGTATAAATGATACTGGAAATTGTACAGGGAGAAAAAATTAATTAGCCCTAAGTCTCTAATCTTCTAACTAATTGAAAGCTTCATGTTTGGTTTTGATAATTGAGGTAACCAGTGGACTAACCTTTTTCTAAGTGTTGACCAAGCTATGTGAAGTCCACATCAAGGGTTGAGCAAGGCGGCATCCATGGTCGAGATGGCATTGCCCACAAGTTGATCATGTGCTCAACATTGGACGAAAAGAAGTGAGGAGCAAGCACGAAGGCAAAGGTATATGTTAGAGCTTTGCTTTTACCGGCAAAGACGCAATAGAGTGCATGGTCGGATCTAGGATAGATAGTTGTACTATTAAGAGGATAACTCTAAAGTAAACGCGGTTATCTAGTGTCACTAGGTATAGATTTACATGCATATGCATTAGGCCTAGTGACATGGTGAGTTGTAAGTGAAAATGTTTTTGGAAACACTTTGAAAAATGCTAACTCAGTGCTTCAATGTTTGGCAAAACATTTGAGAGTTGGCGCGTTGCGAAGCGGGAGAGAAAAACACTCAGTAGTGATGTTTTGCACTCACCGAAGTGCTCCCAATGTGCACTGACTTGAGTGAAGTTTCAGAGGAGCACCTTAACTTTAGGTGCACCACCGGAGGTGTCGCGCGTTGACATCCGGTGTAGACTCAGCCACACACGGAATTTCGAAGGACGTCACCTGTCTGGTGTGATCACCTGAGTTGGCAACAGACGATTCTACCATAGAGGGTTGCAAACTTGCAACTTGGGCGCTGACATTCACCGGAACTCTCCGGTGTGTCACAGGAGGTGACATCGGAGTCCGGTACAAAATGGTTGGGCTTTGGCATTGCATGCACCGATGGTCTCCGCGTCCAGAGATGTCACCAGAGTGCCTGACTGGCAATGCTAGTTTTCCAGCTGCTGGAAACTAGCCATTGGGGCTCTCTAGTGTAGCACTCCAATGCTCACCGGAGGTCTCCTTTTTACGTGTTCCCTTCATTTGCTCATGATATAAAAATTATTTTTATATGTACTAATTTTATGAAAAGTTTCAATAATTGTTATAATCCATTTAAAAGTTCGATGATTAGTACGCTCTCAGTTTTAAATTGTGTCATTCTGATTTTTCTAAATACACATCTTTTATTATATATATATATATATATATATATATATATATATATATATATATATTTATATATATTTATATATATAGGGAGAGGCTATTCAGTAGCCGGCTACAAAATAAGTTATTCTGTAGCCACCTCCATTTACTATAATTTTATATACTAATTTACCATAATATAAATACATATTTACGATAGTTGGGTTACTATAACACATGGGGATATTTACCATAACGTTATATTAAACCACTTAGTAAGGGAGTTACTATAATCTCGTAAAATAACATAGTAATTATCGTAACTCAAAGTGGCTACAGAATAAGTTATTCTGTAGCCAGCTACAGGATAGTAGTTATATATATATATATATATATATATATATATATATATATATAGAGAGAGAGAGAGAGAGAGAGAGAGAGAGAGAGAGAGATGCATAGAAAGAGTTATATTTAGAAAAGCTAGACGATTTATAATTTGAAAGAGTTAATAAATACTAGAAAATTATATTGTGACGTTATATTTGTAATTACATGCTATTTTTGTATCATGCCGGTCCATCATGGCCCAAACTACAGGTCTTGCTATGCCACCAACACGCCGAGATCCTAAACACGAGGATCCCTCGTACTGGTAACGTGCTGATACAGGCCAAAAATTTTCATGTAGTGTCGTGCTTTCGGCCATACAAAAAACCGTGTCACGATCCACCCTCAATTCGCACAGCCCAAGCTGGAGCTGTAAGCGTGACAGGTCGCCCCGCGGGGAGGATGGCATTGGCCAGCGTCTCAACAGGTGAACACTGCTAACATAAGGATGATGCAGTTCGAGAAGCCGGGGGCCCTTGCGCTATCACGATGAACATAAGGAAATGGAAGGTGAAGAATGTCAAGCCGACAGCGTTGTGTAAGTCTCGCAAAGCAACCTGACGGCTACCAGTATCGCTACTTTACACGGCATTTTCCGGACACTAGGGATACAGGATTTTTTATATACATGCACCCTCAAGTTTCCCCATGTAGGGCGCAAACCCACACGACCTAAAGACTACTATGTTGTCCGTCCCCTCTACAGCAACATCCAAAATTTGCAGTCAAACAGTTCTGTCAGCATTACTCACTCAGATGCTTCTGCGTTGTTGGCTCGGAGGCATTCGGATCGGTTCCATCATTCTCAATCTTAGGTTGACCTTCCCCACACGACTCTGATACACCCTTCTTCAGTTCAGTTTCTCTGCACAAGTGGAGTAAATGGCGAATTTGGTCTCTAAGCTGAGATGGCTCTTCTGGTCGGAACCACCGTTTGCCAAACTAACAGAAAAGAGTAATGACAGAAGTGAGTCACACATCCATGTCCTATCTACATACAAACAAAATGAGTGAAACAGCACAATGATGACTGACCATAGAATAGTCTTTCTTCTGAAACCTTTCAGGCGCCTCCTGAATAAACCGCTGCATATAGTACAGCACAAATAGGCCACAATCGTAATCATTTTCCTGCTGCGGCACCTGGCAACAAAGAAAAAGGGATATCTATATGGAAATCCAGAAGATATACTATTTGGAAAGATGTGAGGATGTTTTGACAAGTGATAATGTATAAGAACCATGGACAACTAAAACATTTATCTCAAGAGAACAATTGTACCCTGTAAATTGGTGTGATTTTGCACATGCTGTGTCTATAAATTTACTCAATTGCTCAATTGCTTACCAGTGTGGATAAACTATAGGATACTGTAAAAAGTGAGGATCTCCCAGAAGACTGTTTGGCTAATGCAGCAGCTCCAGATTCACGCAAGGGCATTTTGGTTGGAATAGCCTGTTTTGCCCTTGGCTCTGGCGTTTCTCACTATCTCATTGACACTCGAACCCACGCGTCACGAGAAAAAAAATGCATCGGCTTCTCCTTCTCCCATGCATTTCTTCCTCGCGGAGGGTGGGCACGGCACCTGCGGACGGCCATGGCCGGGCGCGACCCCGGAGCGTGGCGGCAGGGCGGGTGCCGGCCGTGGCGGCAGCGGCAGCGTGGGAGCTCCGGTGGGGTGCGGCTATGGTGCCAGGCGCGGCCTGCGGTGGGGCACAACTCCGGTGGGGCACGGCTCCATTGGTGCTCGCGGCGCAGCTCTGGTTGGGGCTCGGGCGGGGGCTCCGCTGGTGTCGGGCGTGGGCTGCGGACACGCAAAGAAGAAAGGAACAGAACAGAACGAAGCGTTATTTGTTTAACCAGTGGCAATGGTGGGTAATTTTCCCCAACTCCACCAAACTGCACCCCCTGAAGAGCTCCACTAAAATGGTAGGAAATTTATGGTGGAGTGGAGTAGAGCTGAAAATAGTGAATCTAGAGCTGGTGAATCTCTACCAAACATGCCCTTACACAATACAATTTTTACCGATCTGTTCATTTTTAATGTTTTTTATGCCAAGGTAGAATATAGTTCTCTGTTCAGCAATATAGTTTCAAAAGGATGCTCTTTTTCTCTGTTCCTTTATTTTTACAAGGAAAAAAAATATAATTTCACTTGTTTCAGCAATATGGATTGTAATGGCAGCATTTTATAATGTTTGTTGAAGCTAACCATTTGTAATGACCATGACATAGCTAGTATTAGGATTATTGTATAACCATATTGTTGTACCACGCTACTCGTACCACAGGTTATACTATTCACATGTAGGCCCTGTTTGGATTTATCATCAGATAGTAGTAGTCTAGCTAATAGCACATATCTAATATTAGCTGGATAACAATTCACTATCTACCTATTAGCTGAGAGGGAGTTTGGATACCCAGCTAATTAATAGATGCATGTGCCAATACGGTGAGCTCTCCTGCGGCCGTCCGTGCGTGCGTTCCCGCGAAGAACAAAGCCAGCGGCGTTTTGGTGCTCCAGATGCCGATTGTGATTAGCATCGTTTGCTTGAAGCTTCAAGCACGCGTCCACGCTGATCACGTCCAGCCATCCAGCGCAGACGTCCGCATTGTCGTTGATGACAAAGATGCCGCCGACGAACGCGCCGGCCGGCCAGCGCAAACGCCCACACTGATGACGAAGATGCCACTGACGAACGTGTTGTCGTCCGTGCGTCAACGTCCGGCTTTCACAAGACTTGCCCGTGCTGCAGATGAGGATGACGCGGCACCGCAGCGGTGCAGCCAGAGGAGGTGAGCCCAGGCAGAGGGGCGCGGCGGCCCGAATGCAAAGGAGGCGAGCACCCCGGCGGCGCAGGTTCCTCGTGCGCGAGCAACACACAATAGAACGGCGCAAGTTCCTCCCCTCTTGGTCAGAAGCAAGACGGAGCCGCTTATGCCGCTGCTCGGCGTCATAGGTCGTCAACGGGGGCGGTGTTGGCGGCGCTGCGGAGGGTCGAGCACGAGATGGAGGCCGCCGCGAGGCCGGTGCCGGCGGGAGTGGTGGCTGGCTGTTGCACGTCATCCCGGCGGCAACGCAGCAGGTCGCCCTGCTCCAGAAGCTCACCGTCTTTGACGTAGCGACAACCACCTGCAAGGGCACAGCTGCACGCTACCATCTCCAACATGACCACCGTCCAGTCAGGAGCTCGACGTCACCCCCAACCGCCTCGAGAGCGCCGTGCCCGCCGGCATCTGCGCGCTCGCCAGCCTCAGGAATTTCACCTACACCGACAACTTCTTCACCTCGCGCCCGCCCTGCGCCAAGGCCACCGCCGATGGCGCCTGGAACTGCATCCCTGCGCGCAGGCGCAGCGCCCGCCGGCGCAGTGCGTGGCCGCCACGGCAAACCCGTCCGCAATTGTAGCCGTCGATGCCGCCGATTGCTGCTCGCGCTAATGGAGCGAAAGGGGCTTGCTCGGAGCTTCTCGGCATTTGGTGACGTTGGTGGAGGATGCGAGCGCCTCAACAATGGAGGCGAAGGAGGCCTCGGCGACGCGACGCAGGCGCAACCGCACAGGAGGAGGCGCAGGCCGAGATGCAGACGCAGGTGAGCGCCGTGGCGAGCATAGGCGGAGGAGGCGAGCGCCCCGGCGGCGCAGGCGGAGGGCGCGCGACGGGGCAGACGGAGAAGGCGACGGCCCAGCGACGCACGCGCGTTGCCTTCTCGGGCGCAGGCGCATGGTTGGATGGTGGGACCACCTATTAGCTACTTTTATCTACTTTGATTCAACTAGTGAGATAGTTGTTATCTATTCTATTATCTAGTCCACTATCCATAGCTGTTTGGATGCAAAAGAGATAATAATTAGCAGATTGCTACTATCTAGAGGGATCCAAACAGGGCCATACATGACTATATATAGCCTAGGTTCACTCGCCCGCCCACCCCTATCGATGTTTCACCACCGATAGCCTGCCACGGGGGTACCCGGGGCAGTATATTCGGGCTTCAGCGTATGCAGAACTCGACGATAAACGTAAGAGACAGTCGATTTATCCTGGTTCGGGCCCTCGACCGTGATCGAGTAATAGCCCTACGTCCAGTCGGTGTTAACCTTTGCGTTGAATTGATTGTAAAGTGTTGTGTTGCGTTCTGTCTCTGTCTAGGAACTCCGCCCTCCTTTATATAGTCAGGAAGTTAGAGTCCTAGTTGGTTTATAATGTAGAGTCCTAGTCGGTTTACAATGTAGAGTCCTAGTAGGATTACACGGGAGGAATCCTAATCAAACTAGATCTCCTCTCTTCCTTGCGGTGTATCCCGTGTGTTCCATATCGACAAGCCCCCGAGCACTTCATGGTTGAGCTCTGGAAGCTTCGTCTTGTTCCTTCAGGTCTTGCCGAGTAAGAACAAGCGTCGTCCGAGTGCTTTCTTGAGTAAAACCATGTAGCGCTTCTTGGGATCTTCGAGTGGTGTGCTTTTTTGAAGAAAAATACTCCCATCGTGTAGCCCCGAGCCTCTTGCTGCTTGGAACAAGGAGCTGGAGGGTCTTGTCTTGAAATTGCTCTGATTCTTCGTCGAAAGGCTCCCGAGCATATACCCGGGTTCTTTATAAAAAAGAACTCGAATATAGATCGGTTTGGGTTCTTTTTGTCGTGAAGCCTTGAAGTGGTCTGTCTTGAAGAAGTCTTCTCGGTGATGTGCACTTTTTCGAAGAAAAAAGTGCACTCACTGAGTGTAGCCCCCGAGCCTCTTGCTATTTGGAACAAAAAGTTGGAGGGTCTTAAATCTTATGTTGTTTGAAAATTGCTGTCTTCTGAGTGATGTGCGTTTTTTTCGAAAAAAGTGCACTTACTGAGTATAGCCCCCGAGCCTCTTGCTATTTGGGACAAAGAGTTGGAGGGTCTTAAATCTGAGTTGTTCAAAGAACTGAAAACCTCTCCTGTTGCAGCCCCCGAGCATATATCCGGGTTCTTTTATTTAGAAAGAATTCGGATGCAGGGTCTTGGCATATTCTCTAGTAGTCTGATGCTGTCAGATGTAGTTGTATGGTGGTGGTTGAGTGTAAACGCTGTTTGTTCACGAGTTGTACAGTGTGGGTATATTCTTCCGAATATGGTTGTTCTTGAGTACTGTTCCTTCACGCCTGAGTCCTCTTTCATCAAATTTTGTCTTTTCACTGTGTTCTTTGTTAGATTTGTTCCGTTGGTGCTCCCGGTCCATGTGCACCGCTTCTTTGGTCTATAAATACACTCCTGGTGTGTTGTTTTGATTCATCGAGCATTTTGTTGCGTGGTCTGAAATCTCCGTAGTCATGAATATGATAGTTTCTGAAGTAGAGCAGCCCCCGGGCGTATTTTGTAGTTCTTGTATATCTTGAATATACCAGAAATGTTCTTGCCCAAGTCCGGGTTCTTGCTCCGGAGGTCCCTTTGTCCAAGATTGCGGAGGAAGCCGAGAGTCAAGAATATCTAGATGCCGTTGAAAAGGTGGAGCCTGAGGTCGAAGATTTAGCCAGGAGGATTGTGACTTTATTACTCCAGCCTCTGTAATAAGGATATTATACTTCTTTTTGAGTGAAGATCCGTTATTTTTCGTTGATGTCTTCTTTGTCTGGATGTCTTTGATTTTGTCAAGTGCTTGTCATGCTTTTGTCTGCGCTGTGTAAACAACTCGGTATTTGTAGATCGTTGTCTCAGCAAACCTTCTTGATTTGTCGAGTGCTTGTCTGGCTTTCATCTGTGCCGTGTAAACAACTCGGTTTTTGTAGATCGTTGTCTTGACAAACTTTCTTGGTTTGTCGAGTGCTTGTCTGGCTTTCATCTGTGCCGTGTAAACAACTCAGTTTTTATAGATCGTTGTCTTGACAAACTTTCTTGATTTTTCAAGTGCTTGTCTGGCTTTCGTCTGGTTGTAGAAAACATCTTAGGATTGGTTCGGGTGTTAGCTTATTAGCTACCCTCATCGGCGGGCTCAAGCATCTTTTCAGCTCTTTTGCTCTCGGCCGGTATGCTCAGGCATGATTTCAGCCATTTTGCTTTTTGGATCGGGTGTCAGCTTATTAGCTACCCTCATCGGCGGGCTCAAGCATCTTTTCAGCTCTTTTGCTCTCGTCCGGTATGCTCAGGCATGATTTCAGCCATTTTGCTTTTTGGATCGGGTGTCAGCTTATTAGCTACCCTCATCGGCGGGCTCAAGCATCTTTTCAGCTCTTTTGCTCTCGTCCGGTATGCTCAGGCATGATTTCAGTCATTTTGCTTTTTGGATCGGGTGTCAGCTTATTAGCTACCCTTGGGGGAAAGCCATAATAAGACATGTTGTCGAGGAACACCATATTTATTGATCATGAACGTTGATCTCTTGTGGCTTGTATATATATTCTTCCTTGAGTTGTTTTCATGCGTAGAATCTTCTTAGTTGGCTGATGTGCCATGTATTGTTGACTTCTTTTCCATCTTCAGTTATCAACTTGTACGCGCCAGCTGTCGATGTTTCGATGATTTTGCTTGTCTGGGTTGTCTCGGTTGTTTCTATCCGGGAACCTTTCTCGTGTCTTCTCCTCTGCAGTAATCATCTTTTCTACTGTGCGTCTGAATTCTTCATTGTTTCTCGGATTTTCTTTGCATAAGTCCTGAAATTGCCACCTAGCAATGATTCCGTGAGAAAAAGCTTCGATTACTTCTCATTCGGTGATGTCATGTACTTGAGCACGTAGTTTGCCAAATCGTCGATAGTAATTTTTGAGACTTTCGCCTCCTTTCTGCTTGAGTCCTTTTAATTCTGCGTGGGTGATGGGGTGCGTAATGATACCCGCGAAATTTTCACAGAAAACTCTTTGCAAGTCCTCCCAATTTCTGATTGACCCTGGATTTAATTTGTCGAACCATTGAAGGGGCATGGTTTCTAGGGCCATGGGAAAGAACAAGGTCTTGACATCGTCGTCTCCTCCGACTAGTTCAATCGACTGCGATTAAATCCTGAGCCACTGCCTTGGTTCGGTCTTGCCATCATATTTAGAGTGGTTGGACGGCTTGAACTTGTGAGGTAGTCGTTTTGAAGCAAGTCTGTTTGCAAAACAGGGGAGTCTATCGTGCGTTCCGGCTTCTGTGTATTCTGATTCAGCACCTCCTTCTAGCCAACTGTTGTCTTGGTGAGAGACATTCTCAAGGGTGTATCCAAGTAACCCGCGAACTGCAGTAGGCTATCCATATACCATTGCAAGTCAACACAGTTGCGCCATCGAGTACTTTCCATAATTAGCTTGTGTCCTTGATGTCTTCTTGCATGCTGCTGTATGTCATGCCTCTTCCTTTGTTTCGCTTGAGTAATGAAAGTACATATAAATATGCACGTGCATCCTCATATTCGTGCTCATCTTGTTGACGCAAAATCTTCTCGTTCGACCATGATCCAATCCGAGTAAGGCAACCTAGATGATCCGTCAAAAGGCTTCGAGTGGGCAGTCCCCTCACTGGAGACCCCGTATCACCCCCACCTTAGAACTTCCAAATCATCACAACAAGGTCGACCTTAGCTGTCGAGTAGTTGATCACCTTAACCGAGTAGTCAAACGTCCTGGCGACTTGTAGAGCAGCAACTGAGTAAGACAGCGCGAGGCATGTGTCTCACCCAACGAAGTAGTGGCTAAGTAAGGCAGCCAGCGGTGGGCGAGCTCCTTATTTTATGACGTGGTCCAGAAAATGGTTCCCTTTCCGGCGAGTAGGCTTCACGGATTAAGGCCTCAGTAACCCAGGTAAATCAACTGTAGTAGAGCCGCGGAGGCATATGGATAATATCCAGAGATATATGATGATTAAAGAATATTTGAAAAAATATTAAACCATGACTTACTTGATTGACGGCCGCGTGGAAGAATCAGCGCGCGATCCTAACATTTTGCGCTCAGGAGACCCCAGTGGTTGTAGCCCCCGAGCATCAGCTTGCGAGTACTTGGACATGAGCTGTCGAGTAGTTGGTCACCGCAGCCAAAGTAGTCGGAAACTGTGACGAGTAGTCAGACAACTGGCTTGTTTCTGGCCCTCAGACTCGCCATCGTATTCCAAGGCGTTGGGAGATATGTTGGATTCTGACTCATCTGAGGATCTGACATCTGGTGCTTGTGGCGGTATCAGCGGTGATTGTCGAACCATAAAAACTTCTCGAGCATGTACTGCTTCTATGTCTGCCTTGCATGAGTTGTTGGCGTCTTCTATGGAGGCATCGGTGTCGTAGAGCATACTGCCTTTTTGGTAGGGTAGAACGGCTGTCTCATCAACTAATCGGGCGTTGCTGCTTCTGGGAATAGGACCCGACCAGTGGACGAGGCAATCTTGAGATGTCATGGTTAGTATGAGACCTTCCTGTGCTTCGGTAAGCCGTAGCCTTCGCACTGGACCGGCGACTTCTTGGAGCGGGTCTTGGTAAGATCTTGCCATGTTGTTGAGTCCAATTGGGAGAGGACCCGACTTCTTGAAAGGACTCTGAGTGTATTCCGAGTTGTTTTCTTGATAGGCTGAGGCCGCGCTCTGGAGCCCCGCCGGAAAAGAACTTGGTTTCTTGAAAGAACTCGGTAAAGACTCCATCTCGGATGCGGAGCCTGAGTTTGAGTCGGATGCGCAAAGCCGCGAAATCTGAGTTGGATCGGACATCACGAGCTACGCGAATCTTCCGACGAGTTGATCTGTCGTAGTCGCCGAAATAGAAAGGTCTTCAAGGTGATCCGAATCTTCGAGGAGACGGCTTTGGAGCTTGCCATCATCGCCTGCCTCGCAGATCCATGAACCGAAGATGAAGGTTGATCCCGTCGAGAAGATCATATTATCGAGGTCCGTCGAGCTCTCGGATGCAAATTCACCGAAAGCCCCTACCTGGCGCGCCAGCTGTCAATGTTTCACCACCGATAGCCTGCCACGGGGGTACCCGGGGCAGTATGTTCGGGCTTCAGCGTATGCAGAACTCGACGGTAAACGCAAGAGACAGTCGATTTATCCTGGTTCGGGCCCTCGACCGTGATCGAGTAATAGCCCTACGTCCGGTCGGCGTTAGCCTTTGCGTTGAATTGATTGTAAAGTGTTGTGTTGCGTTCTGTCTCTGTCTAGGAACTCCGCCATCCTTTATATAGTCAGGAGACCAGAGTCCTAGTCGGTTTACAATGTAGAGTCCTAGTAGGATTACAGGGTAGTATTACTACTAGGATTACACGGGAGGAATCCTAATCAAACTAGATCTCCTCTCTTCCTTGCGGTGTATCCCGTGTGTTCCGTATCGACAACCCCCAAACCCTAGTCGCGCCAACCCTACCACGGCTGCTTGCGCGCCTCCTTCGCTCGCTGCCGCATCGGTGGTGGCTACTGTAAGACATAATCTGCTGTTGATCTCTCTCTTTGTTTGCTACACAACAGATTTGGCAATAGGTCATTCTTTGATGTCCTAGTTGATGTAGCAGTAGGACAATAGGTCACCACTGGTACATTAGTTGGTAGCTAATACAGTCATGTCTTGATAGTGGGCTGAGGTAGGAATTGTACTGCTAGTACTAGGAGTAGTTGGGGCTATACTCAACCATGCTCATGTGTACCTTATAGTTGGTATATGAGTTGTATATACTCTACCACTATGCAATAAAAAAAGGTAGCTCAGTTGCCACAACCAAAGGGCAGAGCCTTGGCCAGCGCTGGAGCATCTGCAGTGTGTGTGTGAGCTGTGCTCAACCCCTTCCTCTACCTCTAGCCATAGCGAGTGAGTGTGTGCTGGTAAGCATACTGCTTACCTGTGCAGGGCAGCGAGGAACCAACAAATGGGCTGCTGGAGAACAGGCTACTGCTGGAGAGTAGTCTCCACCAACAGCGGCGCATTCACCTACACCACAGTCCCCTGCGACTGCAGCACAGGGGACACCCCCACTGGAGTTCGCATCACGACCCACCGACATCGACGAGTTCGTGGATGTTTTCCATGACGGCGAGGAGGTTTGGTTCAGGCGGATGGACAACATTGTCGGCGAAGGGGGAGCTCCTAGGCTGGCTAGCCGGCTTCTGGATGACCTAGAGCTACTCCTTGTCAGCACAGAGGAGTCACCGACGTTCACAGTGGCTGAACGCGACGCCAATTGGCGCTGAGCGATGTTGGAGGAGATGAGGGCAATCGAGGACAATGGGACATGGGAGCTGGTGGATCCACCGATGGACTGCAGACCGATCGGGTTGAAGTGGGTCTACAAGGTGAAGCGGGACGATCGCGGCGCCATTGTCAAGTACAAGGCTCGGCTCGTCGCCCACGGCTTCGTCCAGCGCGAGGGCATCGACTTCGAGGAAGTCTTCACTCCGGTGGCGCGCATGGAGTCCGTTCGCTTGCTGTTGGCCATGGCAGCAGCGAAGGATTGGCGTGTCCACCACCTCGACGTCAAGTTGCGTTCCTAAACGGCGAGCTCGCGAGACGGTCTTCGTCAAGTAAGCTCCGGGCTTCGTCGTCAAGGACGCTGAGCACAAGGTGTTCAAGCTGCGCAAGGCGCTCTACGGGCTTCGGCAAGCTCCAAGGGCGTGGAACGCCAAGCTCGACGCCACTTTGGGCGAGCTTGGGTTCACTCGTTGCGCCACAGAGCACGCGCTCTACACACGGCGATGGGGGAAGGAGGTGCTCGTCGTCGGCGTGTATGTGGACGATCTGATCGTCACTGGAGCGCGAGTGAAAGACATGGAAGCATTCAAGCACGAGATGGCGGCTCAGTTCAAGATGAGTGATCTCGGTGCGCTCTCCTACTACCTTGGCATCGAGGTGAGGCAAAGGAAGGAGAGCATCTCCCTAGGCCAGCGCGCCTATGCGGAGAAGCTACTGGAGCGCAGCGGCATGGCGGAGTGCAAGCCGTGCGCAACTCCAATGGAGGAGCGGCTGAAGCTGTCCAAGCACAGCACGACGACGAAGGTGGACGCGACGTGCTACCGAAGCATCGTCGGCGGGCTGCTCTACCTCATGCATACTCGGCCGAACATCGCGTTCGCGGTCGAGTATGTTAGTCGGTTCATGGAGGAACCGCATGAGAATCACTGGACGGTGGTGAAAAGGTTGTTGCAAGAGTGGTGGCAAGGGTGGGTTGTGGCTCACGGTCTTCAGTGAGGCACCCGCCAAGGCAAAGGAAGGTGAGTCGGAGCTCACTGTTTCCAGCGACGCAGGCATGGCGGACGACATCGACGGGCGATGGAGCACCTCTGGTGTGCTTGTCTTCCTTGGAGCAGCCCCCATCGCCTGGCAATCGCTGAAGCAGAAGATTATGGCGCCGTCAACGTGTGAGGCAGAGTACGTCACAGCGGCCACGGCGGCGTGCCAGGCTGCCTGGTTGCGCCGGTTGCTAAGCGAGCTGACCGGCGAGGAAGCTCACCCGCTAGCTCTGATGGTGGACAATCAGCCCGCCATCGCCCTCGCCAAGAATCCTGTCCTCCACGACCGGAGCAAGCACATCGACATCAAGTTCCACTTCCTCCGGAACTACGTCGATGGAGGACAGATCGTCATCGAGTTTGTTGAGACCGGCAGACAACTCGCTGACATCCTCACCAAGTCACTCGGGCGCCTGCAATTCATGGAGCTGAGGAAGATGATTGGCATAAATGAGGTCAGGGCTTTGGATTAGCAGCAGGATTAGGGGAAGAATTGTAAGACATAATCTGTTGTTGATCTCTCTCTCTTTGTTTGCTGCACATCAGATTTGGCGATAGGTCATTCTCTGTTGTCCTAGTTGCTGTAGCAGTAGAACAATAGGCCACCACTGGTACATTAGTTGGTAGCTAATACATCAGCCATATCTTCGTAGTGGACTGAGGTAGGAATTGTACTGCTAGTACTAGAAGTAGTTGGGGCTGTACTCAGCCATGCTCATGTGTACCTTATAGTTGGTACATGAGTTGTATATACTCTACCATTATGCAATGAAAAAAAGCAGTTCAATTACCACAACCAAAGGGCAGAGCCTTGGCCAGCGCTGGAGCATCTGCAGTGTGTGTGAGAGCTATGCTCAACCCCTTCTTTTACCTCTAGCCATAGTAAGCGTGTGTGCTGGTAAGCCTACTGTTTACTTATGCAAGGCAGTGAGGGACCAATAGCTAGTCCCTACCGCCGCCTCCTGTTGGAGGTACCCCTTCCCTCTTTCGCAGACGCGCAAGGTCGTACCACCCCCGACGCCGCCCCTCCCCCTCCTGTTAGTAAGAATGGCAATAAGCCATCTAGTACAAGATTGTAGCTTGTACTGTAGTGTACAAGCTTGTACCTTGTACTGTAGTGTACAGGTTTGTACTTTGTACCATAGTGGGCTGATATCAGCCATGTTGCTAGAATGGCAATAGGCCATGTAGTACAAGATTGTACCTTATTTGGTACTTGTACTTGTAGTTTGTATATACTCTACACCCATGTTCCGCGACGTCTCGACCGCGCAACTCGTGAGCACGCGGCCGCCGAGCCTCCCCGTGAAGATGACGGCGCTTCCGCCGACGCTGAGGATGCTGCCTCCGACACCGGCTATCCCCTCAACGTGGCTCTTCTCCACCACGAGGCTGCAGCCCTTCTGAACCTACACGGCCAAGCCATCGCCGTGCAGAATTTCGGGCTCTTGTGCCCCTGCTCCTCGACGTCACCTGACCTTCTACTCCTGGTGGCGAGAGTCCTTCCTCCTCACCCTCGGGAAGTTCTCCCAAGAGCGCCACGTCCTCCCCGACGCAACCTCCCCCACCTCTCCCGCTTGGGTAAGGATGGACTGCGTCGTCCATAGTTGGCTCACCAACACCATCACCACGATCTCGCCGACACGGTCTCCCAGCGCGGTGCCTCTGCTTGGGTCCTCTGGCTCGCCATCGAGTCCCAGTTTCTTGGGAATCGTACGGCGCGTGCACTTTACACAGACCAGGAGTTCTGCTCCTTCACGCAGGGTAACCTCCCTGTTGCTGAGTACTGTCGCCGCTACAAACGGATGGCGAGGATCTCTGCGATCTTGGCGAGCACATCGCCGATCGCACCCTCGTCCTCAACATCATCCAGGGCCTCAACGAGCGGTTTGCCGCCGTCGGTCTCCATCTTCGTCACACCAACCCCCTTCCAACCTTCCTGCAGGTGCGCGACGATCTCCGTCTAGAGGAACTCTGCTGTCTCCAGCGCCGGTGGCTCGAAGCCGCTTCCTGCTTCATCGTATGTTACACCAACTCAGCCCCAGCGCCCCACACAGCAGGCGAACCCGGCGGCAGCTCCAGGGGCGGCCCTTCCTAGCAGCGCGGCAAGCGCGACACATGGGGCGGTGGCGCCTAGGGCGGCAGCGGCAGCGGGGGCGGTACCGGCAACAACGGCGGTTGGCCCAACTTCTACAATGCTTGGTTCGGGTCCATCCACATGTGGCCTGGACCGCGGGGTCCTTCAGCACCGCGACCTCCTGCTGGACAGCATCCGCAGGCCTTCTTCGTTACACCACCAGGCCTCGCCAGGCCACTAGGACACTAGGACAGTGGGACGGTCAGTGGGGAGCACCTGCTCCCGTTCCCTATGGCTCTACCGGCACTCATGCTCCTCCTGGTGCTACTGCTGCTGGCTGGGATCAGCCCACCCTCGCCGCCAATTTTCAGACAATAACCCTCCAGCAGCCACCACAACGCGAGTGGTACTTCGACTCCCGTGCCTCCAACCATATGACTTCTGATGCTGGTATCCTCTTCGCTACTCCTTCACATCACTCTCCATCCAACATTGTTGTCGATAACAGGAACCTTATTCCAGTTACCTCCACTGGTGTTGCTCACCTTTCACCACACCTTCGTCTTAATAATGTCCTTGTTTCCCCAAACCTTATTAAAGATCTAATTTCCGTGCACCAGTTCACCTCTGACGTGGAATTTGACCCTTTTGGCTGTTCTGTGAAGGATCTTCCTACTCGGAGAAAGATCGTCAGGTGTGACAGCTCCGGACCCCTATACCCTTTGCGGCTTCCAGCTACTGCCCTTCATGCGTCCACCTCTACATCCTTATGGCACCAGTGTCTTGGGCACCCCGGTCATGAAGTTTTGTCTCAACTAGCACGGTTCTTCTGCCATTCTCTGTAATAAAGTGCTAGTGACCCTCTTTGCCATGCTTGTCAGTTAGGTCGCCATGTTCGTTTACCTTTTCATGCATCATCATCCCGTGCCACTCATAATTTCCAATTAATTCATTGTGATTTGTGGATATCCCCTGTTACTAGTGTCTCCGGTCACAAGTACTATCTGGCTATTCTTGACGATTGCTCCCATTATTTGTTGACTTTTCTATTGCGACTAAAATCTGACACCTTTACCACCCTTTCTAATTTCTTTGCCTATGTCCGTACGTAGTTTGGGGTTCACTATTCAGGGCATCTAGTGTGATAATGACCGCGAGTTCGATAACTTCAGCGCCCACACTTTCTTCCTGTCCCATGGCATTCACCTTCGTATGTCATGCCCCTACACGTCCGCACAGAATGGTAAAGCTAAATGCATCCTTCGCACCACTAATGATGTTGTTCGCTCCCTCCTTTTCCAGGCACACATTCCCCCGACCTTATGGGCTGCGGCTCTCAGCGCTGCCACCTACCTCCTCAATATTGTGCCAACAAAGACTCAATTTTTCTACCCCACATTTCGCTCTTTTTGGTTCCCGACCATCTTATGAGCACCTTCGGGTCTTTGGTTGCACCAGTTATCCTAACCTTTCCGCCACTGCCCCCCCCCCCCCCCCCCCACAAACTTTCCATGTTATGTCTTTCTTTGCAATTCCCCCCACCACAAGGGCTACATTTGCCTTGATCGCCACACCAACCGAATCATCATCTCGCGCCACGTGGTCTTCGATGAGTCCTTTCCCTTCTCCAAGGACTCCACTACCCCCACCAGGGCCGCCTTTGATTTTTTGGATGATTTTCCTAACCCGGTGCCAGCTCCCTTTATGTCGTCACCTTGTGCTGACTCTGCAGGACACTCTTGGCGCCAATCCAACCCTGCCACATACGGCAGGCACCCCCAGCGTTGGCCCCAGGAACGGGGCTGCCAGACCTGGCTGCTCCAACGCCAGTCTTGGCTCCCTCCCGGGCGTCTACGGCCACACTTCCAGCAGGCCCCTACTGCTACTTCCAGCAGGTCTGCAAGAGTGGCCCTCCGGTGATCTTCATGGATCCCGGGCGTTACCAGGGCCTCGTGTACACCCGGTGACCTCCCACTGCTCCGCCCCTGGCAACACCTCCAGCGGCTCCGCCTGCTTAACCGGCGCCAACCTCAGCAGCTCCAGCCGCTCCGCTCAGCCTACTCCTCTTCCTGCCGGCGCCGTCCCAATGTCGCCCGTGGCTAATCAGCACGCCATGACCACACGCGACAAGCATGGTTTCCGGCAGCTAGCTCTATTCACGGCTGCACCACTCTCTCCAGTTCCACGGAGCTATCGTGCCGCTCTTGCTGACTCCGACTGGCGTGCAGCAATGGAAGCCAAGCACGCCGCTCTCCTCACCAACAACACCTGGGAACTTCTTCCTCGGCCAGCTCAGTCCAATGTTGTTACTGGCAAGTGGGCTTTCAAAAACAAATTCAAGGCAGATGGTTCTTTCGAGCGCTACAAGGCCCGTTGCGTGCCGGTTCGTGCCACGCCGCCGTTGCCTCTCATCCCTCGCCATATCAATGGATTCCTCTGCTTCAGCGCCACGCTCAGCTCCCACACCTCGGGCTCCCTCCCATTTGGATCAGAGATAGCGCCGCCGATCTACGTCACCCCCCTACACGATGATCGCCGTCAAGTCCCATGTTCCCGTGACGCTCAAGTTCAAGCACCCTAACTTTCAACCGATGGTCTTCCTTCTTCCTCTCCCTATGCAGCAAGTTTGGCCTTCACTTGCACATCGACTGCACAACGGAGGCATGCCCGGCTGATCCATAGTGGGCAATCACCGTCTGGCTCCTCGGCCTCAGCATCGCGCCCAACCAGACTGCTCGCCAACTCTAGGTCGCCATCGAGGGCTTCTTCCAAGTGAACAAGGCTTCGTGTGCCGTCTTCGTCAGTCATTGAGTTCCACTCCATGACCTAGGGGGATCTCTCCATTGATGAGTACGGCCAGAAGATGAAGGCCAGTGCCAATGTGTTGTGTGACGTCAGCCTCCCCGTCCTCGACTCATAGCTCATCGTCAACCTGTTGCGCGGCCTTAATCCTCGGTTATCCGCCACCGCCAACATCACCGACTCCGACTCGCTGCCCAGCTTTGCCACCGCTCGCGAGAAGCTAGTCCTCGTCTCGCTATCGAGGATAAGGTCGCTACTGAGACTGTGCTCCACGCCAGCTCAACACCTTGCAGCTTGGCCTACCGACCAACCAGTCTCAGGAGGCGATTCTTGTCAAAGCACCGGTGGTGGTGGCCAAGGTGGCCGCAACCACAAGAAAGGCAGTGAGCGCCGCAGCAACAATAGTGGCGCATACCAGGGCAACGAAGACGATGTCCGTAACACTTACCCACGGGCCATCCCCTAGGTGCTCCCTGGGGCGGCTAGCCATAGTGGCATCCACAGTGTCTTTCCCACAAGCGCACACCGCGCGCCCTAGCCTAGATCTCCAATGTGTCCACGCTGTCACCTAGTGCCCAACAAGGCACCGACGGACAGGAATAGATGGGGCTCATCGTCGCCCTAAACTGGTTCCTCCTGGGTTCCTCAACATTGGTGCCACCGCCCACGTCTTCATCGGATGGTATACTGCTTTCCCGCCTACCTCATTCCACTTCCTTCATCATTGTAGACAACGATAGCACCATCCCCACATCCTATCATGGCACCGCCACCTTGTTGGCAGCCGACACATCCTGTCACCTTAACAAAGTCCTTGTTGCCCCTGCAATCGTTCCTGATTTTGCTTTCTGTTCGCTAGTTCACCCGTGATAATAATCGTTATGTTGAGTTTGATGCCTTGGGTTTTTATGTCAAGGACCAGCAAATGGGGCGTATGATTCTTCGCTACAATAGGGATCTCTACACTTTACCTTCGGCGCCACCTTACAGGCCGCAGCCTCAACACCTTGTCTTCCCCGTGGCATCACTGCCTTCGATCATCCTGGACTGCAATAAAAGTTTGTGCTCCCTGCGTCATGCCCATCAGCGTGGCAAGCACATGCATCTTCCGCTTAGCAGTTCCACTTCTTTTACTTCAGCACCTTTTGATTTGCTACAGATTGCGATGTATGGACATCTCCAGTTCTTAGTACTTCGGGCTACAAAAACTATTTGGTGTTAATTGATGATTATTCTCATTTTTGTTGGTTGTTTCCTCTCAACCACAAATCCAATGTGCACCACCACATTGTTGATTTTGTTGCATATGCCCATACACAGTTTGGCATCCTGCCAAGTGATTTCAGGCCAACAACGGCACAGAGATCGTCAACATTTCCACCACCTCCTTTCTGTCCAGCCATAGCATTGCCTTACGTCTCTCGTGCCCCTATATACCTTGCCCCAAAACAGCATAGTCGTACATTCATCACCAGATAACCTCCTAGCTTAGTGCCACGATGCCACACAAACTCTCTCCCCGGATCCCCACTCGACCCCGTGCGTGTTTCTTGGCTACCCCTCGTCACACCTGGGGTATCGTTGCCTAGACATGTCTAGCTGCAGAATCATCATTTCACACCACGTCGTTTGATGAGTCCGTGTTTCCATTGGCCTCGGCACCTTCGGCGGACTATGCCGTCATCTCTAGATTTTCTGGTCATGTCTAGTCGCAGAATCATCATCTCGTGCCAAGTCATCTTTGATGAGTCTGTGTTTCCATTCGCATTGGCACCTTTTGTAGCCTCTATGCCGTCATCTGTAGATTTTCTTATGCTGGGTCTCTCCCCGACGTCAGCAGCTCTGCCATCTTGCGTTGAGCGGCTGCGTACTCCTTCGGTGATATTGAGCAGCCACACCAAGGACCCGGCGATTATCTACATCGGGATCCTGCTACCGGCCGGCCATGAAGCTACACCATAGTCGGCTGTTAGCCCTCCAGTGCCGGCAACCAGCTGGTCGCGGCGCCCACCCGACAGGCTGCAACCGACCCCTCTCCACGTGGCTGGCGCCCCGCCAGCGGCCCACTAACCGTGAGCCACACCTACGACCGCTCCGCATGTGGGCAGGCAGCCCAAGGACAGGTGGCACTTCAGCGTCGTCTACTGCCGCCGCCACATCTGTCACCTTCGGTTGTTCTAGTGTCCCTCCCGCGCTGCCAACGGCGACAGTGGGCACCCCAACGCCACCGCCGCCCTCACGTCCGATAGTGCGCTTCCAGATCGACAGCATGTCCTATCACTTGACTTAACCTCTCCGATCGACTTAACCTCTCCCCCATGACAACATCGACGATCCTGGCGAATTATCCTAGTGCGCTCGCCGACCATAGCTAGCGTGTTGTGATGGTGGAGGGGTACACGGCGTTCATCGACAACAGCATCTAGCGGTTGGTGCCTTGCCGCCCGAAGCTAATGTTGTGACGAGCAAGTGGTTTTACAAGCGCAAGTTCCTCCAAAGACTCCCTAGACCAGCACAAGGCTCGATGGTGCGGGCTTCTCATAGCGGACTGGTGTTGACTACGACGAGACATTCAGTCTGGTTGTCAAACTGGTGACAATTCAGACCGTCCTCAGTATTGCCACCTCACATGAATAGCCAATTCACCAGCTAGACGTGAAGAACACATTCCTTCAGGGCCACTTGGAGGAGACTGTGCACTGCAAGCAGCTGTTGGGCTTCGTCGACCCCATCACCACTGACCAAGTTTGTATCTTGTAGCAATCCTTGTATGGTCTCGAGCAGCCTCCACGGGCTTGGAACGAGCACTTTGCCACATACATAGCAAAGCATCGGCTTCACCGCTTCCAAGTCTCATGCGTCTCTTTGTTTACAAATATGGAAATAGAGTCGCCTACCTACTTCCGTACATGGATGACATTATCCTCACAGCATCGTGCCAACACACCACATCATCGCACATCTCCACTCAGAGTTCACCATGACAGACATCGACGACCTGCACCACTTCCTCACCATCTTAGTGATGCATGACAGCGACGGTCTGTTCCTATCGTAGAGCTAGTAAAAAAAAATCGATCGGGGGGGTTAAGACTGCCCCCGCAGTATTACAAATAAGAAGGACCTTCTCACCCGGCCGAGAAAACCCCCGAACCCCCGCCCCCACCCTTACACGGTGGCTTTCCGTCGCCCAAGTGAGAATTGGGCCGGTGCCCCCCAGTGCTTTGGTTATGGGGACGGACGAGGGGATTTTTTTAACCACAGCCTGAAATTCGCTCCCAGGGGGAGTCGAACCCAGGACCTGAGGAGTGTCGCTGGGTCACCTAACCGTTTGAGCTAGGCGCCCTTTGGCTCGTAGAGCTAGTACGCTGTCAACCTTTCCAGCGTGCTGGCATGTCCGAGCGCCACCCGACAGCAACACTGGTCGACGCTTGGTCCAAGTTGTTGGGCAGCAACAGCGCCCCTGTTGTCGACCCCTCGGAGTATAGGAGCCTCACAGGTGCTCTTCAGTACCTCACCCTAATGCAGCCCGACAGGGCCTACACTGTCTAGCAGGTCTGCCTATTCATGCATGATCCTTGTGCGCAGCACCTCAAGCAGATTCTGCAGTACGTGAAGGGCTCCCTCTCTGTTGGCCTTCACCTCAGCGTTGGCGTCGTCGACTCCCTCACCGCCTACTCTAATGCTGACTGGACGGGCCTGGACACACGGCGCTCCACCTCCAGGTTCTGCGCGACGACAATCTGGTGTCTTGGTCTTCCAAACGCTCCTGCTCCACTGCTGAAGCGAAGTATCATGTTGCTACCATCGTGGCATCCAGGAGCTACACATCTCGGTTCCTTTGGCGACGGGTGTCTACTGTGACATCATGAGCGGTGTCTACATGACTGCCACATGCAGTAGTGCATTTCAAGGGACCTCCCATCCAGTTTCCCATGAGAAGAAAGCATTTCGAAGGGAACAAGGGATTACCTCAATTCTTCTCTTTTCGACTTTACGAGGAAGATTCTTCCACACTGTTTCTCGTAAGGGACATTCTTCCGATGAAATATTCTCATTCAGGTAGCTCCATTCTTCTTTGAGAAATCTGCAAAAAAATATGTGAGCTACAAATAGAATGAAAATAAAACGCCACATGCCTTTCCTGCACATACTTGAGATAAAATACCACATATATAAATACTATCATGAATGTCTTCACACCTAGACAAGTGCATTGGTAACATCAACAAATAATAGGGCATTAGGCCAGTCTCGGTGGGAGTTTCATGGCTCTGTTTCCAAGACTTCCTTGTTGCAAACAGTGTAAACAAGTTTCATCCCCATGAAACTCGTTTCATCCCATGAAATTATTTTCATCTCTCTTCAATTAAACTATACCACATCAGCTTATTTGATGCCTATGAAACGGCCATGAAATTACCATTGAGACTGGCCTTAGGGCCCATACACTGGAAGTTAATAATCCAAAAACACCGCTAAAATCATCATATTCCTGTGCTAAAATCATCATAAATAAAGGCAAAATGAGTACAAAAAAGTCAAATACAGCATGACAAAGCTTTCAAGATTGCTTACCTGTTAACAACATTGAATATCCATCTACTACTATGAAACTTCAGTGAATCCAAATGAAGTATGATGGGGCCTATTTGATCTTCTTTTGCTGGCATGCATATTATGATGAGGCTCCAATGTGTTCTAACCAATTGAAACAATAAGAGCACAAAGTTCAGCTTTTTTAACAAAATATTAGAAGTAACATGTTACTATCGTACAGGTATGTAATCAGTGAACAGTGCTTAGATCATGCACCAATTAAATTTTAGACAATGTTTTTTTTCTCAATTATGAAGGTTGTAATCAACAATGTTTTTTTGTAAAATCAAATGAATACATATACATTAATAAACCGGCAAAATAACTTCTTGACAATGAGTCCACTAATCTAGAGGCGAGTGTTAGGTTACTTCATTTAGTTTTCCTGTAAGCGAAATCACAGTAAATATTGGTTTAGCATGACACAAACCACATTATTCAACAAAGCGCATCATTTTTCTAAACAATCATAAATTATACAAGGTCCCTGTGCAGTAGTTGGGAGTTGGTCCAGCAGGTCGTAACATATCTGTCTTTGGTGCAAATGTAAAAGTATAGCCCTGTGATCACGGGCAAGTGGTGTAGGCGTGTGTGTGTGCATGCGTGTACGCTGTGTATGGCTATTTTGGCCTAACTCTTCTTCTCTTAATGGAATGCATTGCAGTCCTGCATATTCGTGAAAAAAAAAATCATAAATTATACTAGCTCTCATCCCAAATATAATTCCATTTGGACCTATCACATGAATTAAAGTAGGTGGTGCAAAGACCATATTGCCCCTAGATTATTGTCATATCAAGGTGATCCTTGTTTATTCCATCAACCAGATGCATTTATATAGGTGAAAAAGAGGAAAATAGAGATAAAAGAGGTGCATTGGAGTTGTTGATAAACTTATATTTGGTCAACTGTGAGGAGAACTAAATGGATCTATATTTGGAACCACAGGGAGTATATATTATTTTAATTATCTGCATAGTCAGTTAGTCAACATAAAGCATGTAGAATGAAATACTCTTCTTTCTTCACTTTTTTTTCTCGAAAACGCAGGAGAACTGCGCTTCATTATATTAAGAAGAAAAAAGGGGAGAGACCCCAATTACAACACACACCACACCACTCCAAAATAAAAGTACATACACGCCTGTGACAACAAAGAAGCGACCAAGACTAGATGTCCTCCAGGCTACAGAGCTACAGGGGGGGGGGGAGGGGGAGGCTGGGAAGCCAAGAAAGATAGCCCCCGAGCCCCCGCCACAGCCCAAAGCCGACTCTCCTCTAAAGCAAAACCCAAAGCACCACCCAAGCTAGGAGTAGCTCCGTCAAAAACACATCTATTTCGGTGATTCCACAAGGTCCAAGCTCCTAAGATCACAAGAGAGTTGAACCCTTTCCTTGTTAACCCAACAGTAGCATTGCTTGAATTTTCCCACCACACATCAAAAGACAAATCTGAAGGTTGTGGACAGAATTGTTGGATCCCAAAGTGCTGGAGCAAATAGAACAAAAATTGCCGAGCGAAGACACAAGAAACCAGCAGATGGTTAACGGTTTCCTCCTCTTGATCACAGAGGGGGCACTGTGCAGGATGTGGCAGCCCCCGCCTTGCAAGCCGATTAGCCGTCCAACACCTGTCATGTGCAACCAGCCACATGAAGAAACGACACTTGGATGGAGCCCAAGATTTCTAGATTCTCTCATATGGGCCAAAAAGAGTGGATCCTATGAAAAAACCCTCATATGCTGACTTGGCCGAATACTGACCACTAGAAGAAAGACGCCAAATGTGAGCGTCTTCAACCTCCGGCTGTAGCTGAAAATCATAAAGGAGATCCCAGAGACTGAAAAACTCCACCATTACTTCCACGGTCATAATACCTCGGATGTCCAGAACCCAAGCACGATAAGTAAGAGCTTCTTCAACTGTGCGTTTATTTACTATCCTTTTTGGTATTCCAGCAAGAAGATGAGGGGCTAGGTCTGCAATTGATTGTCCATTCAGCCATCTATCTGCCCAGAAAAGAGTGCTTGCCCCGTTGCCAACCTCAGAGACAACCGCTAAACTTTAGAAGGCTTGGACCTCTCCAGGCACCTAGATAGGAAAGTTCGCCCAGGGCCTATGGGGTTCCGTTTGCTGAAGCCAAACCCAGCGCATCCGCAGCGCCCATCCAAGATATTTCAGGTCCGAGATCCCCAAACCACCCAACTCCGGTGGACGGCTCACCTTGCCCCATGCCACAAGACAATGACCCCCTTTTGCTTCCTTTCTTCCCCTCCATAGGAAACCTCGTCTAAATTTGTCCACAGCTTTGATGGCCCAGGGAGGGAAGTCTATGGCCATAACAAGGTACACTAGCATAGCAGTGAGCACAAACTGTACCAGCACTTTTCTTCCAGCCCTTGTCATGAGGTCCGCCTTCCATCCTGGCAGCTGATCTGCAATCTTATCAATAATAGGCTGGATCTGCCCCGTAGTGAGCTTCTTAATGGAGAGGGGTAAACCTAAATATTTGCATGGGAAATCGGACACCGCACAAGGCAACAGGTTCTGGATGGTGGTCAGCTCCATGTCACCACACCTGATGGGTAAAACACTGCTCTTTTGAAGGTTGGTTTTAAGCCCCGAAGCATCACCAAAAAGATTGAGAATTTCCATTACCAGACTGATGTCACTAGCTTCCGGCCTGAGGAACAGCACCACATCATCGGCGTAGAGAGAGATCCTATGCTGCAAAACTCACCTGGAGAGGGGCTGCAGGAGTCCCTCATTGGCTGCCTTTGAAACCATGTGTCCTAGAACGTCCATAACCAAGATGAACAACATAGGTGATAGAGGGTCACCCTGACGCAAGCCCCGCTGGTGAACAATAGAGTTGCCTGGAATCCCATTCAGCAGAACCTGAGTAGAAGATGCTAACAGCCCACTGACCAAGTCTCTCCAAATTGGCCCAAAACCCAAATGTTGCATCACCTCAAGGAGAAAAGGCCACGACACTGAGTCAAAGGCCTTAGAAATGTCTAATTTGAGTAGAATTCGTGGCTGTTTTTGCTGGTGAAGGAACCTTGCTGTTTGCTGGACCAACATGAAGTTATCTTGGATAAAATGACCTTTAATGAAAGCGCTTTGGTTGGGAGACACCAATTGTCGCAGCCAGCTTGCCAGACAATTGGGCAGCAGCTTAGTGACTAGTTTAGCAAAGCTATGAACTAGGCTAATAGACCGGAAATCCTTTGGCCGTTCTGCTGAGTCCACCTTAGGGAGTAGGGTGATGAAGGCTGTGTTGAGGACCTCGAAGTTGACAAATTTTCTGCTCCAAATTGCTGAAATTGCAGCCATGATATCATCTTTTATGATTGACCAGCAGGACTTGTAGAACCTACCCGTGACACCATCAGGCCCGGGCGCTTTATCCGGGGGTAGCCGCTTTATGGTTCTCCATACTTCTTCTGCAGTGAAAGGGAGGTCAAGTTCTGTAAGGTCGTGAGTATTCAGCCCCAATTCAGTGAGGTCCACCGTATTTTCCCTGTCCACACGTGTACCTAGCAAGCTGTTATAAAAATCATCAATAACGGAAGCTTTGTCAGCATGATTTGTGTAGATTTGATCTTCAGAAACTAGCTTCCCAATGAAGTTTTTCCTCTTCCGATGACGGGCATGCAGCTGAAAAAGTTTTGTTTTGGCGTCACCATCCTTTAGCCAATTGATCCTTGAACGCAGCCAGGCGATAGTGCGTTTAAGGGAAGCCAACGCGAGGCAATGCTTCTTCAGATTATTCTTCAACCAGATTTCTCCTGCAGCGAGCACACGAGCATCTAGTGCAATCTCAAGCTGGTGGAGAATCTCCCTGGCGAGGACAAGTTGGGAGTTTATATGCCCGATTTTCTTGTCACTCCAGCTTTGCAACCCTTTAGAGACTTCTTTAAATTTGCGGTCCAGAGAAATGAATGGGCATGGCCCAGCTGGTACAGAATTCCATGCCACTGAAACTGCCTCCTGGAACCCCTCAAGCTTCGGCCAAAAGGCTTCAAAGTGAAATCTTCGGCGACCAACCATGTTGTCCCGCAGACCAAGCAAGAGAGGGCAGTGATCTGAGTCATTGGAAGCCATACTCTGCAATAAGCAATTAGGGAATTTTTCCTCCCAATCTACTGAACAAAGGACCCTATCCAGCCTGACTAGAGTAGGGGAGAGCTGCTGGTTTGACCACGTAAATTTGCGACCATGCAGAGGGATTTCCTTAAGAACAAGATCATTTATAAAGCGTCTGAAACGACCCATCAAGGCCCTGTTATAATTGGCATTGTTTTTGTCCTCATCCTTATATATCAGATTGAAATCCCCAGCTACAACCCAAAGGCCCTGGGCAGTCGGCTCTGATATTACGAAGTTCCTGCAGAAATTGTATCTTTTCCTCATTTCCTTGTGGTCCATAAACGCATGTAAGCCACCAAGGTTGCCCCTCAGCTGAAGAGAACTGTATGGTCACGCTGTGATTATCAACACGTTGAGCGCCAGATACTCCAATATGCCGTCGCCAAGCTACCAAAATACCTCCACTAGCACCAGCCGAAGGGACTTCAATGAACTCAGAGAAATCAGAGCCAAATGCCGACAGAAGCGTCCTTCTTGTTACTGCCACCATTTTAGTCTCCTGAATGCAGACAATGTCTGGACGAGCTGAATCGACAATGGCACGAACCGAGTCTTGCCTGGCTGAAGAATTAAGGCCCCTTACATTCCAGATAAGAATTTTAGCTGGATCCATTAAAGACAAACAAAAATACGACCACAAATCTCTGGAGATCTTCTCTCACTAATCAGCTAAAAGCTCAAACCCCTCATTACCAGGGCCAAAATCATAAGGAAGAGACCAGTTGAATAAAGCAGTCAAGGCACGAATGTGTGAATCAGAAAGGGTCTGACCGAACAGCCTTGCGTAGTCGTCCAGAGCGTGCTGATCAATGCCTTCCTGCTCGGTAAGAATGTCCACGGCTTGCATTGCCTTCTTCTTCATACTTCTCTCCAGGTCTTCAGAGCCAAATTCCACCTTCCCAGCAAGCCGCCGGCTCTGCCGCGAAGCTTCACCAGGCGGGCGTGACCTGCCCTTCCTCTTATTAGTTCGGGGGACAGGAAGCAGACCGACAGCACGCCGGGCCAACTTGTTGATGAAGTCTGCCGGGGCAGAAAGCATGGGGGCAGCCCTAACTGCCACCGGGGTCACCGGTGAGCCCACCACGCCGTCCACGCCCGTGGCCAGAGGAAGAGCAGAGGGCCCCCCAGCCGCCGACGGAGTCACTGACGAGACTACCACGCCGGCAGCCGAGGGGGAAACTTCCTGCGCCAAAGGAGGGGACGAGGGCCGATTCTCCTCAGCAGCCGGGCCATCCTTCGGCCGGGGCGTCATCTGCAATCCCGCCATCAGGGGAGAAGCGGCGCCCACTGGACTCGAGCACTTGTGCAGGCGCCGACGGAGGCGTCGACGCGAGTACACTTGGAGAGGCCTTGCAGATGTGCTTTGCTATGGAGGTGGGGTTACTAGAAGATTGAACTCCGGGATAGCAGAAGAGGGGGGAATTGCACAGGCGAGCTGGGCGAGGTCGGAGAAGGAACTCCATCCGTTGCCGCATCGACAGGCAGGTTCCCGAAAGAGACCAACACTGTCGACCGGCCGGGGGAATTCCAGGTCGTAGCCTCACCCAAGCCCACATCACTTGTTGTACCGGAATCAGAGGTTACTTGAAGATCACGGTCCAGCCCACATGAAATAGGTAAATCCGCCGCTGGTTCGCAAGAGGCAGTAGCCGTCACCATGGGCCCAAGATCAACCAGATGCCCTGTGATGGGCTCGGGGGACGGAAGAGGCCCAGGAACCATGTTCACATTATTCCAGGAACAGCCGCCGGCGCCAACGTCAACTTCAAAGCGCATTAGCGTAGGGAAGGCCACCGAGGGAAACACCTCATCGGATCGAGGCCTCGAAGCATCGGTCGAGGACCCCTCAATAACAACAGCCGCCGTCTCCTCGGTTCCTTGCGCCACATCAATGGAAGCAGAGAGAGGCCCCACAGCATCGGTCGGGCACTCCTCATTAACAGTATGAATGTACATGATACCTAATAAATTAAGGCTAAAACGTTTATGACTGTACTACTCTGTTTTTTATAGCGGGTGCACATGTTTCGTTTGCTTGTACAGCTTTAGAGGATGTATACTGTTTTCAATGAGCAAATGGTCAAGTATATCCCTCCCTTTGCAACTTTGCAACTTTGCAAGCAGCATGCGCTCCCGATTGTCCGCAGCGTGCATGTGGTATAAGCATGACGGTACATTTAAGTCCACGGCTGATGCTTCTGGGCGATTGGTTCACACGCACATGCATATGTAAGGCCTAAGCAAGGGTATATCATCTAACCCCCACATCCTTGGTCTCAGAGAAAAAGGGAATGATGCCTTCCATTCTCTAACATATGAAGTATAATTAAGCTTATGATTGTCAAGGTGCCTGCGGTACAGGGGCAAAGGCCTCTGTTAGACATGTTAAGCATATGAAGGCCCATCTAATATAGGCCCATATGTCCCATGAGGCTCCTATATACAATCATCTCCACTAATGGAATTACCATTCTCTCCGATCCCCAAGATTAGTAACATGATACCAAAGCCATAGTTTAGGGTTAGGATTAGGGCATTAGGCTAATTTAATCCACCTATACGATCCATTTTTTCCTTAGGATCCAACCGGTGCGGCCCATCGACGTGTCCTCCAGACGCTAGCCGCACCAGTTGCTAATCCGCGCGCCGATCCCTACGGACCTGTCTGCACCGGACGCCATCTGCGTCAGTCACCAGTTCGTGCGCCGATCTCGAGGGTTCCTCCCGGAACCACTTCGGCCACTCGTCATGACCCCGAGTCCGCTCGTCGGGGCCTCCCTTTCGCGAGCCGCAGATGTCCGCTTGCCCGCCGTCTTCCACGCACAGACATATCCGCCCGCCCGCCCGTCGTCTACACGCGTGGCAACAACGACAGTCCACGCGGTTCTCTTCATCTGTGCCT
Organism: Miscanthus floridulus; assembly: GCF_019320115.1. Lineage (NCBI taxonomy): Eukaryota > Viridiplantae > Streptophyta > Magnoliopsida > Poales > Poaceae > Miscanthus > Miscanthus floridulus. The sequence goes on along the minus strand of NC_089597.1, from coordinate 67,050,968 downwards.
GTCTTCCATCGATGCTATCCACCGTCTCCAAGCATGGCTGCCTTGTTTTGCTTGCCTCTACTTGTCACCCATCTATTGAGGCTCCTCTGGCCCGTTCGTCTGCTTGAGAGCATCTTCATCGGCGTGTAGAGGTTCCACAGAATCAATATTGCTGCAGTGCTGCTGTTTCTAGTTGCAGAGATCTTGGTAACTGTTTCAACCCTCACACTGTTGTTGATCAAATCCTTGTCATGTCTAACATGTTGATCAATGCAATTGTTATCAATATCACCCTAGATGGTCACAATTATGTGTTCTATGTAGAACTGCATTGAGGGGCTAAGGCCTACTTTTTCACCTAACTGATGATGCAGCTGTGTGTCGGAAGGATGGTAGTAACGCTGCTGCAGTAAAAGATTGGGAGATTAACGATGGAAAAGTGATGGCTGCCATGGTCAATAGTACTAAACAGTCCATGATTATGAGTCTCTCTAAGTTCAAAACAGCCAAAGCTATCTGGTCCAATTTTGAAGGAGCGCTATGTTCAGGATAGTGGTGCTCTTATGCATACCCTCATGCAGCAAACTTTGAGCCCTTGATAGTTTGCTCATGTTCAGGATAGTGAGGCTCAAGATAGTCCGCTCCAGCTTCATGCTTACTCGGACTCCACTTGGGCGAGTGACCCAACAGATCGTCGTTCCGTCACAGGATATTCCATTCTTCTTGGCTCTTCTCTTGTATGGATGTCCAAGAAACAAGCAGTTGTATCTCATTCTAGTACGAAGGCAGAACTTTGAGCCCTTGCTACTACTCCAAAGATTGTATGGCTTCGATGGTTGTTGGCTGATTTTGGTATTTCTTGTGATGCCACCACACCTATTCTATGAAGCATGAACCTTACCAAGCATATCGGTGTCAATGCCTTCTTTACCCGGTCTCATTGTCATCAGAAAACCATAGCTCTTCAGCATGTGCCTTCTGAGTTGCAGTTGGCTGATTTCTTCATTAAAGCACAAGCACGAGAGCAGCATCAGCTTCACTTGATCAAACCCAATGCTCCTCCACTTCCTCATTGAATTTGAAGGGGGGTGTTAAGTATATGAAGGCCCATCTAATATAGACCCATATGGCCCATGAGGCTCCTATATATAGTCATCTCCACTAATTGAATTACCATTCTCTCTGATCCCCAAGGTTAGTAACAAGATAAAGTCATTGTTGGTTAGGTCTTTCTGTTGTGGTCACTTTATCGCCTGGCCAGTGGCAGTGTGGCGCATACTCCCTCCGTCCCAAAAAGAGTGCACATCTCACTTTTCGAGGGGTCAATCAATTTTATGTTTGACTAGATTTATATCAACATTTATTATATCTCAAAATAGGGGACGAAGGCAGTATATTCTTCCTAGTGGATGTGTGCGGGTGTGTGTTGCACTCATTTTCTTTCTTCTGTAGTCAAACGATACATGGCCAGTTCAAGGAAGTCCGGAAAGCACGGCCAAGACGCCAACTAGACATAAAAGGGAATCTTCTGGAATCACTTATTATTGGCAACAATTACTTTAGCATCAACTTGGTCAACAGCTACGTAGTGGAGGTCTGATATGATCTGACAGCCATTCACCCGTGTAGAAAGGATAACGCAAAAGCAGTGTCACTATTCCATATCCCAATTCCAAAGTTGTGGTTTAGCCATAGGTTTGTAAGGCTGCACAAACTCTGTGACTATGGAGTAAAAAAAATCACTTGAAGGTGTCATGCTTCTTGATTTAAGTACAACTAGATGTTCTTATTAATAAATTTGCAATTTACTGCAAACCAGGCAGTTTGACTATTTTGTGAGTCGTGACAGTCATATGCAGGGATGGTTGCTGTGCCAAACCAGACTGGACCAGGTACTTCCAGGTTTTGATAGTAGAACCACTTTTACAATCTGTTTTCAAAATTGTAATTGGCCAACCTAGTAAAAGAAATGCTGATCTCGACCATGTGAAGCAAAAGATATCTCAACCCCACAGCAACATCGAACAAAATCACTTACTCTGCATGCACAGGCATCAATATATATGCCTTTCGAAATATATCTACACCCTTCCACCATCTTCTCAACTTCAAAAAATAAGTGGTCTTGTCCTCCTTCAGATTAAGAAATAAAAGAAGTCAATCAACAAATTAACACATGGATACCATGGCAAATATCATAATAAAGGCATCAAATTCCGAATTAATTATGAGGTTAAAAATGAATTATTCCGAGTAAATGATAAAAAAAAATCCATAGTGTGGCTGGGACACCAATTATTTACCAAGATTTTAAATGTGCACCCCTCCAAAAAAAAAGGAAGTGTGACTTTCCTAGGTATTAAGTATTAGAGATATGTATAGTCCAACACATGTATATCATGCGACTTATACTTCAAGTTGTACTTTGACTATATATATGAAAGTTACCTCCCACATTGCGTGTGAGGTGTTCCCTATATGGTATCAAGAGTTCGGTTCCCCTTCCGGCTCCTTCCTCTACCCTAACTTTTCTCCCGCGCTGCTGACTCCATGGCCACGCAGATACCCACCTCGCGACGCCCCTACGCATGATCTCCTTCCCCTGCGGGCGATCTCCTCCGCACACACGTGTCCGTGAGCCCCACGCACCTCTCCCGCATGTTCCTGCTATCTCCACTAACTCCACGGCCTCCTCTGCCACCAGCGGCGCCTTGGGCCATCTCCCCGACAGGCCAATCGTCGTCGCTACCTACACAACGATTGTTGTATGCTCTCATGTTCCTATCGTCCTCGAGCTAAAACATCCCAACTTTCATAAGTGGGCGCCCTTCTTCAAGTCCCTGCTGGGGAAGTTTGGCCTTCGCAACCACATTGACAGAACTGTACCGACCAACACCAATGATCCCCAGTGGGTCCGGTCATGGACGATTCCTACATCCACAATTGGCTTCTTGGATCCATCGCCCCCAACGTCCACGACCTCGTCATGGACAGACGTTTAGCCCGGTGGTCATGTCAGCCACCATTCGTGCCATGCTTAGCATTGCTGCATCGTGAACTAGCCTATTCATCAGCGCGACGTGAATAAAGCCTTTCTTCATGGCAAACCTTGTGGAGACTGTCTACTACCAGCAGCCGTCCGGCTTCGTTGACCCTTCGGCCCTTGTACGGTCTCAAGCAGGCTCGTCAGGCATGGCACCAGTGGTTTGCTTCGTATATCTGCAACCACGGCTTCACGACGACAAAATCTGACACGTCTCTTTACTTATAAAGATCGAGATGATGTCGCCTACCTATTGCTCTACGTAGCCGACATCGTCTTGATGGCGTCTTCCCTAACCCTCCTGCGGCGCATCACTGACCGGCTCAGCTCCGAGTTCACTATGACAAACCTTGGTGCTATCCACCACTTACTCGGCATCTCCGTCACATGCTCCTCCGACAACCTCCTCCTGTCCCAGCGATAGTACACTAACTCTCGGGACAAGTTGTCCGCGATAGACGGTGCTCCTGTCGAGAGCCCCTCAGAGTACCGAAGTCTTGCTCGCGCTCTACAATACCTCACTCTGACTCAACTAGACCTCATCTACACCATTCAGTAGGTTTGCCTCTTTATGTACGACCCAGGAGAGCCGCACCTTGCTTTGATCAAGCGCATGCTGCATGTGAAGGGCACCCTCGACTGCCTACTCTGACGTTGACTGGGTCGGCCTAGACTCCCAGCGTTCTACCTCTGGCTATTGCATCTTCCTCGGTGACAACTTGGTCTCCTAGTCTTGAAGCGGCAGACTACAGTGTCCCGTTCTAGTGTAGAGGCAGAGTATTGGGCTGTTGCACATGCAATTGCTGAGTGCTGCTGGCTGTGACAGTTGCTTCAGGAGCTCCACATCTTGATTCCTTCGGCGACCATTGTCTATTGCGACAACGTTAATACATGACAGCCAATCCGGTTCAGCATCGTCGCACGAAGCACATCGAGATTGACATCCACTTCGTCTGCGAGAAGGATGCTTTGGGGCAAGTCCACATGCTCCATGTCCCCTCCACACATCAGTTCACGGACATCATGACTAAGGGACTGCATGTAGTGACTTTAGGCCCATCTCTGCATCTAGTTCCCTACCGCTGTGACTGCGGGCGGGCATTAGAGATACGTATAGTCTAACACATGTATATCATGTGACTTGTACTCGAAGTTGTACTTTGACTATACATATGAAAGTCAACCCCCCTATATTGGGTGTGAAGTGTTCCCTAATTCTCTGCATTAGTAAATCCCTTGGTTGTGATGTTTGTTATTCCTGGATTGAATTCTATTTATCTTAGAGAATCATCTGGGTTTAGGTGTTCATTCTCATAGAATGTGGAATATGTACTAGAATACATTGTCAAGCAAAAGAGGCACAACATAGATTTTTGAACTTTGACAAGAAAGTAAGGAAATCATTAAGTAAAAAGTTCCATACAAAAAGTTACCTTCGTTTTTATGGCTTCAAGTTTGCTAAAGAAGTATGTGTTAAAAATGTGATACTCGCCTCTTGGTCTAATAATTGATGGCATTGGTCCCTGTAGATACCTACAAGAAAGCCTAGTTATGATTATCACGAAATAGGTCAGAAAAGACGACTACAAACTTCCAAGAAATATAAGAGCACAAAAATGTAAACCCTCATTCCCTGGAGCATCAAAATCATCAAAAAAAATAACTACCACCCGAAATCACATCTGGAAATGTTCAGTTACTACCACATTGGGGTAATAAAGCTCAAAGCCTCAAAGCAGTCAGTTTACATTGGACCCTTTTTTTTGAAAGATCTACATTGGGCCATTTTGGAAAGCAAAAAAGTCACATGACAACCCAGGTATGACAGTCGCGTACTTGCAATTATATTCAAATTTATATTTATAAAATCATGATATACAAGTATCAATGTATGATGGGCTATAGCAGCTAGCTCATGAACAATAAGTTTGCCTCAAAATTTGCAGTATCGTAAGCTTATATCAAATTTGTTAATTGGACAAAACTTCATTTATTATAATAGTGGCACAATATCCATGAATTCCCTTTTCCAAATCTATATTGAGTTCTTCCTGCTAGAAGCTGTTAGATGATAGATGCTTACGCTGTGTTGGAGTTTCAATATGTAAACAGCGCGGATGTAATCTAACAAACTAGATATAACAAATTATCTTCTTTTTAATGCAATGACACACAGTTCTCCATGTTCAGAAAAAAAAAATATTGAGTTCTGCCTGGCAATGCATCATGTTGCTCAGATATGTGGTAAGCATTATGTAAAACATGAAATTTGATAATCATGTTTAGAATCATAGCATTGTATTCAGTCAGATAGCATCTTCCTGTTAAGCCATTTTCCTGTGTCAAAAGTAAACTTGTAACATGAGCTACTAACTTGTGCTAGATACCCTTCCTAGAATCAACTAACTACATCTGGTTCCAAATGTATGTCGTCTATGACATCGATACGGTCTCCAATATGACACTTTGCTTGCAATTTTTATGAAAGTATATGTTTTACATAGTGAAAATTGTATAGTATGAAAGTATTTTCCATGAGCAAACTAGTAACATCAACTGTGTTGTCAACCTATGCTGCTCTTTATATATTGATGGTCAAAGTAAAGAAGTTTGACCAATTAGAATCCTAAAACGACCTACATTTGGGGCCGGACAAGTAAGTCTATCCCACAACTCATGTAAAAGCATAAGCTGGTCTTTGGAGGCCTCATTAAGAAATGCTTGGCATCAATGCTAGAAGATTAAATTATCTCAAAATGTGGTAGAAGTTCCAAAACTCCCAGGTCTTGAGTGTTCCATGTTGATACATATGCCAAAGGTGAACTAAATCCAGTCTACATGTATAAACTCATGACTACATCGCTGAATTCGATATGAGCAACTGAATTTATTAAGCCCATTATTACTTCTCAAGTCTCAACAACATTAAAAAACCAATACTTTTAGCAAGCAAAGGAGAACAGTGCTTACATGATGTAAAAGTTCATTATAGGTGAGGACAGCAATGATTCAGGCTGGAGACATCTGATGTCATCAGAAGAAATCTCAACAGAACTAAGGTGTTCCCTGTGAATACGGCAGAAATAAAATGGCGATGAACTGTGTGTCAAAAGAAGATCAAAGAATCTAGATTAACTGCAAACCTTGAAGGATAGTATAGCTTCTCTGCATCCCTGAAAAAATGGTGTTCCAACATTAGACAATAACATAAGATACTAGCGCAAAACATAAGAAGAGTTGCAGATGCCAAGATATCAACCAGCCGTCTAAGTATGCATAGTTAATAGCCTATGAAGTATGATGTATACGTTCACACTTATGATAATTATGACATAAGCAAAATGACTAACTGTATCTGAACATTTACCAGTTATTATTGGATGTTTCCTGAGCAGATTCTAGATGGGGTGTATCTCCATCCAAAAGAACAACCACTTCCTGAATCACAATACAGAAATGAGATAACACTTTGTGGGAGGAGTAATCTAATAAATAACAGTGCGAGAAAAGCGTTTATCTAACAGTGCCTGGAAGTTCACATGTGAAGATCTCTACTTACAGTCACAGACCATAGGATTCATTTTAATAACACTCCAGCAAAAACAAAAAAAGGGTAGAAGTAAAGCATTTTACCATATAGGATAGCGCAGGTTGTAACTTCAAACTAAGGTTGTGTTTGGTTTAGGGACAAAGTGGGGCAATGATCCTATCCCTATTTTTTGTGATGGGATCATCCCAGCTCGTGCTTGGTTGGAGGAATAAGTCCATTCCAGTTTTTTTTTCTGTATGAAGGATTAGGTGGGATGGGATGGATGGGGTTTAAACACCATTAGCTAGTAATCTGTGGGCCCCACCTGTCATTCTCTCTAAGCCTACTCTTAGTGTCTTCTTCCTTTTCAGGTGAGCACCGGCCACTGCAATTCTTGTGCAGAGAAGGCACCACTGCCAGAGATGTTCGGCCTGCCCAAGATCTCACACCGCCGCAAAGAATATAGCACTGCTGTCAGAGACCGCATGGCTAAATATAGAGTGGGCCTATAGATAGGCCTATAGATAGAGCCTTAACCATACACTTAACACCCCCCTTCAAACTCAAGGTGGAAGTGGAGGATCTGAAGCATTGAGTTTGATCAAGTGAAGCCGATGCTGCTCCCGAGTTTGTGCTTTAGTGAAGAAGTCAGCCAATTGCAACTCTGAAGGCACATACTGGAGAGAAATAGTCTTCTGATGACAATGAGACCGAGTAAAGAAAGCATCCACACCAATATGCTTTGTGAGTTCATGCTTCACAGGATCATTAGCAATTTGTATGGCTCCTGTATTATCACATAGAAGAGGTGTGGCAACATCACAAGAGATGCCTAAATCAGCCAACAACCATCGAAGCCATACAATCTCTGCAGTTGTAGTGGCAAGGGCTCGAAGTTCAGCCTCTGTACTAGAGCGAGATACAGCTGCTTGCTTCTTGGACTTCCATGCAATAGGAGAAGAGCCAAGAAGAATGCAATATCCAGTGATGGAACATCGATCTGTTGGGTCACTCGCCCAAGTGGAATCCGAGTAAGCATGAAGCTGAAGCGGACTATCATGCGCATAGAGTAAACTTTGAGATGATGTCCCCCGTAGGTAGCGTAGCACGCGAAGTAAATGTCCAAAATGAACAGAAGTTGGGGCACAAACAAATTGACTCAAAATATGGACTGCATGAGCAATATCCGGCCTAGTGACAGTGAGGTAAACAAGGCTGCCCACAATGTGTCGATATCGAGAGGGATCCTTAAGAGGTACCCCATCAGTGGGACGAAGCTGCAAGTGAAGATCCATGGGTGTGGCAGCAGTTCGACTATCAGTGATGCCTGAACGAGCAATAAGATCTTGTATGTACTTAGACTGAGAAAGATGATAGCCCTGAGTAGATTGCTTGACCTCAATGCCTAAGAAATAACTGAAAGGACCCAAATCAGACATCTGAAATTGAGCACTGAGTTGTTGCTTCACATGGGAAATGTGATCCTTATCATCACCCGTAATCAGCATATCATCAACATAGAGAAGAAGCAACGTACGGCCACGTGGTGACAAATGAACAAATAAAGCCGGATCATGATCACTAGCTGAAAAGCCAGCAGCCCGTATCACTGAGACAAAACGCTCATGCCAAGCACGAGGAGCCTGTTTAAGGCCATATAAAGCACGGCGAAGACAACAGACATATCCTAGAGGAGCGACAACACCCGGGGGCGGTTGCATATAAACTTCTTCAATCAAATCACCATGAAGAAAGGCATTCTTGACATCCATTTGAGATATGGGCCAAGAAGAAGCTGCTGCAACTGCAATTAATGTACGGACTGTCGTCATATGAGCAACAGGTGCAAAAGTCTCATCATAATCTAGACCCTGAGTTTGTTGAAAACCTCTGGCAACAAGACGGGCCTTATATCTCTCTATAGAGCCATCTGACTTGGTCTTCACTTTGAATACCCACTTAGATGTAATAGGTACTATGTGCGATGGCAATGGAACAAGATCCCTAGTGCCTTGACGATCAAGGGCGGCAAGTTCCTCGGACATAGCTAGCTGCCATTCCAGAATTTGAGAAGCTTCCTGATAAGTGGATGGCTCATCAACAACAGCATGCACTTGGGGAAAACCGTACTTCTCTTCAGGATGAATGGTACTGCGGTCTCGAAGATTATATCGTGGAGCAACCTGTAACTCATCAACATGTGAATCATCAATGTTATTATTAGAAGCATCAGCAGCGGGCTCATCTGGACTAGCCATGGTGGGAGAACTAGACGGAAGCTGGGAGGGACGACGGCTGTAGACACGTGTAATAGGTGGTTTTGAAAAAGATTGAGATGGAGACGAGGATGTTGTAGGAGGTAAAGGTGGTGTGATGGAAATAGGAGGATCAGATGGTGCAGAGGCATCATCGGTGGATGAATTTGGAGGAAGGCTCAAAAAAGAGGTGGACTCTGTGGGAGAATATGAAGGGTTAGTGGAAGGGTTATAAAAGAAGGGGCGATCCTCATCAAAGGTAACATCACGAGAGATGCGTATGCGACGGGAAGATGGGTCATAACATCGATAACCTTTATGCTCAGGACTATACCCTAGAAAAACACATTCAACAGATTGTGCAGTCAATTTTGTGCGCTCACGAGGTGCAAGCAGAACATAGCAAGTGCATCCAAAAACTCGAAGATGATCATAGCTAGGAGGAGTACCAAAAAGTACTTCACCAGGACAGTGATCAGACAATTTGGATGAAGGTTGCCTATTGATGAGATAGACAGCAGTGGAAACAGCTTCTCCCCAAAAATGAGAAGGGGCAAATGATGAAATCAAAAGTGTGCGAGCTGTCTCTATGAGATGGCGATGTTTTCGTTCAGCAACACCATTCTGAGCATGAGCACCTGGACAAGAGAGCTGTGCAAGTGTACCCTCAGACGATAGAAATTGGCGAAAGACAGCAGACAAGTACTCACCCCCAGAGTCTGAACGAAGAACTTTAATGGGAGCTGAAAATTGTGTGTGAACCATTTGAACAAAAGACTGATGAATGGAACACAATTGTGAACGATGTTTCATGAAATAAATCCATGTATAGCGAGAATAATCATCAATAAAAATGACATAGTATTTATGGCCACCTTTTGTAGCAAAAGGTGCAGGACCCCATACATCAGTATGAATAATATCAAAAGGTCTAGCAGAACGAGAAACACTAGAAGGGTAAGGAAGTTGTATTTGTTTGCCAAGCTTACAACCCTTACAATGAAAGCTAGACTCAATAGAGGTATGACCTAAACAACCTTTATTTATCATGGACGACAAACGAGACCAAGAAAGATGACCAAGGCGATGATGCCACTTGGCAAATGAAGAGGCTGAAGACGATGCAGCGGATGAGACATGAGCTGTAGATGGAACGGACGAAGGAAGACGTAGAGTGTTCAAAACGTAGAGGCTAGAAGCACCTTTACGGCGATGGCCAGTCCCAATCACTTTCCCGCTGCGACGGTCCTGAATAAAACAAGATGAGTCATCAAAACCAACAAAGCAATTCTGGTCGGTAATTTGACCAACCGACAGAAGATTCATAGACAACTGAGGTACAAAGGAAACATTGGGTACAGAAAAGTGATTATTGCAAAGTGAACCCTGATGAGTGATATGACAATATGTACCATCAGCTGTCTGAACAGAAGCACCATCAGGGACCGGCTTGCAGGCAACCAGCTGGGACTGATCAGAGGTCACATGAAAAGAAGCGCCTGAATCAAGCACCCAAGCCGAGGGAGCACTAACAGTCGAGGAAGTAGCCACTGAAACTGAGCCTCTAGGAGTGGAACCAGTACCACGACCACGACCACGACCACCATGAGCAGCACGCCGTGCACGATACTCAGCCAACTTCTCTGGATGATGAGAGAAACAATTTTCTGAAAGATGACCAGTCCTGCCACAATGCTTACAAGGTTCGGCAGAGGTACTATTGGGTGCACTAGTCCTCCGAGAAGCTGCCAACACACCATGAGACACTGTAGAGGACAGGGACTTGAGACGAGTTTCTTCTGCAAGCAAATCTGATAAAGCATTTGCCATAGTGAGATCAGAAGAACTGTGAAGCAACCGTGTACGGATGGAATCATACTCAGCTCGAACTCCCATGACAAATCTGTAAGTGAAAAACTTTTCAATAAATTTATGTGCTGGACAAGAATCAGCTGAACATTCAGGTACCATGGAAGTCAATGATCCCATCAATCGATCAAAAGCAGAATAGTACTCATCAATGGACATATCATTCTGCTCTATGACATGAGTTTGCTGCATAAGACTATGTAAAAGAGCCCCACTGTCCTGTACATAGCGCTGCTTTAGATTTTCCCATATGGCCTTAGCAGTTTTGAACTTAGATAGACTCATAATCAAGGATTGTTTAGTACTATTGACCATAGCAGCCATCACTTTGCCATCATTGATACCCCAATCCTTTACTGCAGTAGCATTACTACCATCCTCCTTAGGCTTAGGGGCATTGTCAGTTAAATGATGTAGTAAACCATGACCCCTTAAAGCAGTTTCTACACAGAAGGCCCATTCAGGATAATTTGGACCCTCTAAAGTGATACGGATGACAATTGCGTTGAGCTGAGACTGAGAGATGATGGAAACAACTGCTAACAGCTGACCAAGGAGGAGGGAGGCAGCGATCTGTTACCACTGTGGTATAAGAAGCAGACGACCCCCTCTATTTGCTGAACGTGCAAGACCTCCTCTGCTCTGCTCCCAACAGGCGGGCAAAGCAGGGAAGTTGGAAACTGAAGAGGCGTGGAGCAGCGACGAGCGGAAGCAGATGACGATCAAGACCTCCTCTGCTCTGTTCCAACAACAGGCGGGCAGAACAGAGAAGCCGGAGATTGAAGAGGTTGAAGAGGCGACGAGCGGAAGCAGCAGACGACGATCCCCGCAACGGAGACGAGTCGCGAGCGACGTGCCCCGCGACGGATGATTCGCGATGCAACTCACGAGCCGCGACGGAGACGAGTCGCGATCCAAGTCGCGAGTGATGTGGACATGCGGACAGAAGCCTCGGGCGGGCGATGAGACGGCAACGGGCCGTCGGGCGAAGGGGCACGGCGACAGGCCGCGCGAAGACGCGCAATGAGACCGCGACGGGCTGTCCACGCGGGAAGACAGGCGACGAGAGGGCACAGCGACGGGCCGCGCGAAGAAGAGAGGATCCCAAGGAAAAAAATGGATCGTGGGTCAGACTAATCTAATCCTAACCCTAATCCCATATCTCTGATACCATGTTACGAACCTTTGGGATCACAGAGTACAGATGCTCCAGAGGTGAAGGGGACCATATATAGAGAGCCGCATGGCTAAATATAGAGTGGGCCTATAGATAGGCCTATAGATAGAGCCTTAACCATACACTTAACAGATCTCACGTGGCCGGAGGTCACCCCAGTGGAGATCTTGTGCAGCCGGAGGAGGTCGTTGGGCCTGCTCCGCCATGCACTGGAGCTTCGTCCTGCTCCCTCGCCATCGATCCTTGAGCTTCTCCCACCCGTTGGCGCTCGCCCAAGTGCTCCGCATCTTCTCTGCCCCTCTCCTCTGCTTGCCTCGAGCTCATAGCTCCGCCAGGCCAGCACCTCACGAGTTGACCATGCTTCCCCCCGCTGTCGCTAGCCATGCCACCTGGCTCTTCCTGGTAGCCGTGCTCGCACCTGGCCGCGCAGAGAGAGCGCGTCACGCCGACTATGAGGGATGGCTTCGTCCACCCAATTTGAGAGAACCGAGCTGCCCCACATCTAGAAAAAGATATACCTTTCCAGGGATGAATCCGTCCCTAGCCCCTCCTAACCAAACACCGATGAAAAGGGGATTGCCCTATCCCATCCCCGGACATCCGCAGAACCAAACTGTGCCTAAATTCCATCTTAACCGTAGCAAATATAAGATTCAAGAAAATATTTTCTCTACTGATACTCCTAAGTCCAGGGGCGGATCCAACGGTGGGGCGGGGGGGGGGGGGGGCTCAAGCCCCCCTACCCATACCGAAACAGTGGAACCTCCTGTGGAGCCCCCATGAATTTTTAGGCAAAGTTCTATAGTGTAGGGGGGGCTGAGACTTAAGATCGAGCAGCAGTGTTGTTCAGCCCCCCCCCCCTCAAATATTTCCTGGATCCACCGCTGCCTAAGTCCTAAGGATCCTGAAAATGACATTCAAAATGTTCAGGTTCCTACGAATCGAAAAATACTAATCACAGATTTCCAGTTCAAAAAGGATGTTTGTGTTTTATTGAGTCTGGTCTCTAAGATACATCTTAGACTGCTGATTTATTATCTGGAAATGCGGACCCGTTACAAATTTGTAAAGTTAATTTTGTGCTCATGGGCTGCTCATGGGCAGTGACACACAATATCTAGACTACTACAATTGCTTGTAGATGTCTCCTCCAAGAAGTTTCTGCATGGAGCCCTAGTGTAATCCCATTGAAATGACATTAGCATCCTAAATGGCATCTTTTTTTTTCTCGAAGACGCAGGAGAGCTGTGTATCATTATATTAAGAAGAAAAAAGGGTCAACAAAACCACAAACAAACATAAACACTAACACCCACACACACACACTACACACCACTCTATTGTTTTGTGATTACAAGCGCGCCTTTAGGACTGAAACAAGCGACCGACACACCCAGATGCCAACCTACTACTCTTCATGAGCCAGACCAGTCAAAGAAGAGAGGCTTCCTGCGCCTGCTATCTCCCAAAGACACCGTTCATCACTCGTGACGCTGAGAGCTCTTGACATGCTAGGAGTCGCTCCATCGAATACACAAGCACTGCGATGTGTCTAAATGGCATCTTTGCCACATAGTACATGTACATCCAGCAGCTTCAAAGGTTAATATGGGCATTGCAGTAGTGGTACCCCACTCCACCCTTATCCAATTTTCCCCTGTGGCTGGGATGCCTATTTCTTTGAAATCACTGGATAAATGCTCTACACAAGTGCTTAGCTGGCAGCTATGGCGCATTACTTATAAACATTGTTGGAATGATTTCCAAGCTGACTTTTTTCCATATCTCATTTTTTTTAATACATAGCCCTTTGTTTGGGGAGATAAGTGACTTATAAATCAAGTAGACTGGTGTTTACAATTTTCCACTAGCAGTATCTGGTGCAAATGGCTGCTGGATCTTAATGAAGCTATTTATTTGATGTTCATAGCATTCTTTTTTGTGTTCCCTACATGGGTTCACATTCAAATGTAGCAGATTCCACACTCGAAAATATGCAGTGCATTCGAAAAGCTTCATGAAAAATATGTAATACATGAGTGCAGTACACCATATGCTACATTATAAATTGAAGAGAATACGCAAAATTTCTGACAACGCATGTGTGTGATGCAGTGCGTACAGTACTCATGTTACTACATCCATGATTTTCAAAAATAAAAATTGTTACTGCACCCAAGAATAGTTCTTACAAGATAATAAGCTATAAATGCAAGGTTTTTCTCCTAATCTTACTACCATCTTGCAGGATATTAGCGATGAGACGCTGTTATGGTGTATGTCATGAGCCAAAGGGCTCCATAGCATATATGCATGATTGTTCGCTCATGGTCACTAGTTGTGTTTAAGGTTTTGTTGGCAAGCCTTTTTGTAACTTCTTTGCCCCTATAGGGGTTGTAAGAGTCATCTAGACTCCTTTTCTTCTTAATATAATGATGTGCAGTTCTCCTACATGTTCAAGAAAAAATACATGCAGTGCACCATATGTATCTGTGGGTAGCTACCAATATGGGAAGTAGCATATTACAAGGAAGATTCATAATACAGTCAACTACTTGTCTTTTTTAGTTCTTTCAACTAAGGATGAATTCAAGACTTTAGGTATGCGCTTCACAACTACAGGTATTACATTTAACTAAAAGACTTTCATGGCCAAACTAAATAGTTGTACACAAACATATGATCATATACTGAACATATTAACAAGCACATGCAAACTTGAAATTTATTCAAACAGAAGGGTGATATCAAATGTACACTAAACACCAATGCTGCCTAAGCTCACAACACAAAATTTGCTCTCACATCTCACCACTATGTTTATTGCTTTTAGTGCAAAGGCATATCAATATTTCTTACTTTCCAGTGGCCATCAAATTAGGGGGTGTTTGGCACGGCTCCTCCTGAGGGGCTCCTCCAGAGGAGCCAGAGCCATTTTGGAGGCCAAAATGGCTCCGGCTCCTCTGCTTTTTACTGAAAAACGGCTCCTCCAGGAAAACGTTTGGTAGGGCTCATCTGGAGGAGCCAGAGCCGGAGCCGGAGAGGAGCCCAGCCAAACAGGCCATTAAACAGATCACCACAGAAGAAACATGCATGATGGTTGATGGCTTTGATGATATAGAATGCTTAGTGCTTTAAAGTTGAAGGGTCTAGGTCCATAAGCGAATATGTGACATGAACACCTATGAATCAGTATTTCATTACCCACAGTTCGAAAATATAGTAATCTAGTAATCATTTCCACATTATCGATGAGCTTGAGGCAAACACAAACAAAACAACTTTCCTTTTCCATGTCCAAAAACTAAAATGCTTGAGGCTCTACCAATTATAGTAATCAAATTAAACAATCCAGCATAAATGCTACATAAATATAGCAGTCTGGGTGTGTGTGTTTGTGTGTGTGTTTGGGTCTCTGTATGACTCCTTTCTCTACTATTAATATAATGATACGCAGTTCTCCTGCGTATTTGAGAAAAAAAAATATATAGCAGTCTGGTCTCTGGTGGTAAAAAAACAAGCAATGCACAAAATCATGATGGCAAGAATGTCAAAAGTCCATACTGACCTTTCTTGATCTCAGTCGCATTGAAAAGTTAACTGGATAAGCTCCTTTCCTAATAAAAGTCAGTTAGATTACTCATGCAACAACAAAATCCGCATGATAAAAACAAATTACAGCAGCTACTCTACTCCTATAGACATGCATGAGAAGTGGTCATGTAGAAATAATTGTACTGTAACATCTCCATTAATCAGTGCAGATACAACTGCATAGCAAGACATGCTATCATCATGGTCCCCATATTCTATTGTCCTTTCCAGCACATGATAGATTAGCACAATTTATCATATGCGATTGCCAACCTAAGGCTAGCACAGCCATCCGACACTCTCAAGTAGACAAGTACATGTTAAAAAACTAGAATGACAAGTGTATAACTCAAAATTGCATTTTGGAAGTCTTATTAGATTATTTCCAAGTTTTTTTTTTTTTGGCAAGGGGGAATGGTGAAAAAGAAATATTATCTTGTTAAATGGGCCAAAATAACAAAACTCAAAGAGAAAGGGGGCTTAGGAATTAAGGAGAAAGGGGGCTTAAGAATTAAGGACCTGAGGAAATTAAATATTAGTCTTCTCTGCAAATGGTGGTGGAATGTGGAAAACGGGAGTGGAATTTGGCAGGAGATTGTGAAGATGAAATATATGAAGAATGGTGGTATAGCACACATCAGCAAAGGCAGCAACAATTCACCTGTGTGCAATGATTTGCTGAAAGTGAGACATATTTACCTAAGTAGGAGATCCATGTTAGTGGGAAATGGAAAAGACACTAGTTTCTGGCACGATAAGTGGTGTGGACATGTATCCCTCAAGGATAATTTCCTGCAGTTGTTTGAGATTAACAAAGAGCAATTTTGGTCAGTGGCTACTATGAAAAATAGGAATTGGCGTCTTACTTTTAGGAGATGGCTTCATGAGGATCTCCAAAGCCAGCTAAGGAGACTACAGGACATTCTGTATATATGTAGTGTTAATGATGAACCATGGTGGAAAAAAAAATTGAACAGTGGTCCCCCTCCAATGATTTTCCAGAAGTGAGCATTAACTTAAAACTTAATATTTTCACATGGTCTAGCACCTATCCAAAGTCCAAACTGAATGCAACAATAGTTCAGAAAAATGAATGAATTGGTTGGTGGACCAAGTTCACAGAAAAAAAAATATGAAAAAGCTGGGAGAGCAATTATATGTCATTCAATGACCTACAGTGTGTATTTTGTTTTTTATTAAAAAAGGTAAATAACACACTACCAAGCATCCTTGGTTAAATGGAAAGTCTTCTGAATAATCTGAAACTAAAGGAGAAGAGAAGGGTTCAATTAAAATTTACACCCCTAAATATTACAAATTCATGTAACTTTGGTTATTCATATGTGCAATATAATTAACAATTAATTGTATAGTTGCAGAACATATATTTTATATTTCATTTATCTAAATATGCAAAAAAAAATAACTAAACCAATTATATTCCTTGATTACTTCTAGTTAAATTTGAAAACGTGTTTCTTGGTTCCACTAGTCAGACCTATTTATAGTTACTGAAAAAGTATAAATAAGGTACAGTACAGCATCTTGCATTTTCTTTATAAACAATCAGGTGGGAAGCCTGAAAACTTGTCTTATCATAATATCATCATCAGCAATAAAGCGAATATGCAAAAAAAAATTTTACTATGCAATGTTACTTAATTAAATGAAATTCGAAAACTCCAAAAATGATAAAAAAGAGAGATGATCACCTTTTACGAGAGGGTGTGGGAACCTCTTCCCAGATTATATTGTGGACATTGCTGTTAGAGGCATCACCAGAAGATGTCTTCCCCATGTTCTCTGAGGTGTCCAGGTGCAACTCTTCATGAACTGAATTCATTGGTTGTGAAGAGGCTTCACAAGAGTCTTTCTCTTCACACAACTTCCCCTTGTTTCCTATCAAAGTGCTAGGCTTGTTTGGGCTCCTACTTTTTATTTCCAAACTAGATATGTTGATGCCTGCCTAATGTACATAACATAAACATTTGCACAGGAAAAAATATATTTAAGTAACACAATAAGATATTCACCTCTTTATCCGCTCCAAATGAAGACATGAAATCAGCCACTGATACTTTAACTCTACTGAGGTCACTACGCAAACCTACAAGAAGTTAGGAAATGCATATCTGAACAACAAAGAAATCAATCATGAAAAAACAACCATATAGAAAGAAAGGGGCAAAGGGTATACAGATGGTAAAAACAACTTGGTCAGCCCAAAAAACAATGTTATCCAAACTGCTCAAAACTCAATCAGCATACTGCTTTTCAACCTTCCACACTTCAACAAGTAGTTGGATTTGTGGGTGGTGGAAAAGATAAAAGCACGCACAACATTCAGATTTTCTTCGTACTTGGTCCATACACCGGCGATAATTTATCTTCATTGTATCTAGTCACATGGCCATAACAGTGAGTCAAAAGTGTAAATTTCCAACTTCACAGATATGAATTCATTGTGATTGTAAGCGCAGATTTTTTTTTCTTTTACAACATAGTTTCGGCTATCATATAGCTTTCGGTATCCATTTGCTTTAACCCAGTTATTTTAACAATTTCTAATCTTCTAGATTCAATCATTTGAAAAGCTATATAAAAAATCTTACAATGTCAGGATTATTCAGTTACATCAAACGTTGAAGAGAAAGGTTAATCAATTAACCAAAAGATGAATAGTCACTTATTTAGTCTGTTCGGCTGGTGGTTTCTGCGGCTGATAAGTCGGCTGATGCTGTTTTGTTGTGAGAGAAAAACACTATACCATGGCTGATAAGTTCAAGCGAACAGGTTCAAGTCCCTCAAGTACAACATGAGAGCCCTCAATGAAAAATTTATTATTTCATTGAGCTATGCAAACTTGCATTGCATTTTCCATGTTAGTTTTGTGAAATTACAGTGTTTATGTTTTATTTAAAGGGTTAAGAACAAGAAAGCCACATATTATATTAAGGAAAGAAATGCACATGAAAAGATGCCCTAAAGAAGTTACATATAAACAGAGTAGAGTGATAGTTACAAATAAAATAGTGAGAAAAAATTATAAAGCCCCAAACTAACATAAACAGACAACACTGGAACTGCAATAAACAACATCATTAACTGTAGAATGTGAAAAACATAGAAAGGATACTCATCATTCATTCAATATTGATATAATGCACTGAATATTTGTAAATGCAAACATGAAAGTATGTAACCCTGCATTTTACTATTTGAGAGTATGTAATCATGTTATGAACAATGAATTTCTACAAGATGGTATTTTGAAACTCCCAAGTATAGAGAGTTGCTAAAACGATATTGCATCAGTAACGTACCAGATGATTCAATACACCTTGATCGGACTCTCCTTTCACATGCTTCATTACCCTGCAAGAAAGAATTCCGGAACAAGGCTTACCAGGCACGCAAATCCACTTACCAAACCTTTACTATATTGTACAATTATCGCATAGCATTTGCTGGGCACAATTTCAGATACATATGCTAGGCATTACCAGACAGTAAGACAAATTGATCATATACTCTAGCAAGCTCTAATTTTGATTCCAGATTCTTTGTGCACGTCCAAGATTGCATAGCATCTTTGTGTCACTTCTGCTTAGACTTCAAACGGCTTGCAGGCATTTCGTTGAATAGGACCTTGAAGTCAAGCACAACTCTCCACCTCCTCCCCCAATTCATCCCCCACAAAGTTTTTACACCAGCTTGGAGCACCCAGAAAATAGAACCTCTACTCTTAATACCTCCGCCCACGAAGACAGAAACAGGAAAGAATAAGAGCGACTCACCGGCGCTCGTGCCCCGTCACCTCGGGCCTGGCGGCGGTCTTGCTCCCGGTGGATAGCATCGAGTGTGGCGCGCAGCTTCCTGCCGCGGTCAGGGAGGCGTTCTGACGTGCCTTCGGTGAGCAGGCCCTGGAGGCGCTGCGCCTTCTCCCGCAGCGATTGATCCGACAGCTGCTGCGCTATCACCTCGGCATCAGCCCTCTCCGCCTCCTCCTTTTCTTCGTCACCGGACCCCACCTCGCCGCAGTGGAGCTTCTCCGGCGAAGCCGCGGCCATCGGCATTCACCCGGGGCGCGGCTTCGCCTCTTACCAGGCGGAGGCGGAGAAATTGTGGGAGACAGCAGGAGTCTTTTTTTTTTTTTTTGTTAGGGCATGATGCTTAAATTTAGTCAGCTAAAGCTGATCTGGCTGTAACTATTTCTAACCCAGCTAAGAGCCTCTCCAGCGGTATGAGAAAACTTTAACGCAAAAACTAGTTATTTGAGAAGATACAAAATATGTTTTAGGATTTTTAAGGTCTTCACCTTAGCAGAACGAGAAAATCTAATCTCTAATGAGAAAAATAGTGGATTGAGGAAGGAGAGATCACCTTTTTTCTCATTAGAACTGCTGGAGCTACAAGATCTCTAAAATAACAGACTTTTCTTTTTCAGGTTAGGAAAGGGGACTGCTAGAGATGCTCTAAAATTAGCAAATATTTAGCTGAGTCTATTAGCTGGAGCATCTAAACAACACAGCTAAAGTTTAGCTAGGAAACTTTTAGACCATGTTTGGATGCAAAGCATTTTTTAAGTATTAGAGAAATACTGTGGTTTTACAAATTACTTTGGTTTTTAAAAGCTACTGGGTGTTTGGATGCAACAAATCTTGTAGTACCTAAAACCATGATTTTGTCAAAACTATAGTCCTTTTGGAGTTTTAGAAACTCCAGTTACCACCTCTTTTTTCTAAACCACAGTTTTGTATCTATTTGGCTTATAAAACCACAGTTTCGTGATACTATAGTTTTTGAAAACCGCACCATCCAAACAGGCCCTTAGCGGGCTAAAATTTTACTTTAAAATTTTAGCTATCTAATCTTTAGTTGGGTGCGTTCGAATAGGCCCTTAATTGGAACCATCCCATTATTTATAATTACAACGGTTCTAAGAGCATCACCAATAGTTCAGAAAGCCACTCTCAATCCTGATCTTTTTCAGTAAGATTAAAAAATTACTCTCCATCCACTTCCAATCTTTCCGCGCTTGGCAAAACCTATCCAATCACGCGCAAATATAGGCATGCGTATTGATCGGCCAATCTGAAGATAGAAGGATGTGGGCAAGAATAAGTAGGACAAGATTTTTAATGTCAGTGCACAGGAGACAAAGAAAGAATAATAGTAATTGGAGTGATTTGAAAATAGTGTAGGATTTTTTTATGTAAAATTATCTTTATATTTTTACGGGAGTGAGATTTTAAAAATCATTGAAGAAACCTAACAAATATACTTCTAAATATTTTAGGCACTTGGAAAACCGATTGATTTACCAATTAACTTTTTAGAAACTATTGGAGATGCTTTAAGATAAATATTATTTATCATAGAGTTAAATACACCAGTGGCCCTTTAGCTTGTATACCTATGTTATATAGGTCCATGAACTTACAAAAATGTATTTCTGGGTCCCTAAACTTGTTAAACGGTGCACCGAAGGCCCATGCCAGCCACGTGGATTTTTTTTTTTTTTGCTGATGTGGCATGCTAGCATGGCATGTATTTTTCAATTAACCCCTCACATTAGTTATCGTTATTAAAAATAGACCCTTCGTTCTCTTTCACTGTCCCGCTTGTTGGAGCACGCTGTCGAGACCTTGGCCGTAGGCTACTCCACGCCCCTCAGCCAAGCCTCCCGACACCGCAGTTGCTGCGCAAGCTCCTCCGCTGCCGACTGGAGCACGACCGCCGCCGCTGGCTAGGTCACCTGCCCCCGGGCCGTCGGTCGCCGACGCAGGGGGCCGCGCGGAGCTGGCCGCCACCCACAGGCACGGAGGTCGCGCGAGGGAGGACGCGGGCACTTAGGCGCGGAGGACGCGCAGGGCTGCAGCTAGGAGGTTGCGCGGGCTGCCTGTCGCAAGCACGAGCGCGTCGCAGGGCGCACCGTGCGCAGTCAGTCAGGCACGCGGGTTGTACGGCGAGACCAGATGCATGGCCTCTGGAGTCTTGTCAGCTAGCTAGCTTCTTGCATGTGTTCAAAGGGCGGAAGGTTCTGCTTAGTTGACTCGGTCCCTGAGGACGCTGTAGAGCTCGACGAGGCGGGCGTCGAAGCATAGGCTGCGTGTGGCAGCGACATCGTGGCTGCAACCGTGGTGACAGCTATAGGTTCACCTATTCCGCCATCTCGGGGAAGGGGAGCACATCGGAGTGGAAGTGCGGAACCGCATGCGCTAGCCCTTGTCAGCAACGACCCCGGCCGGCACGACCGCTAGCTCTCGTGGGGACGCATCAAGGCCTGCACCAACAGCGTCAAGGTCCACAAGGCGGCCACCAGGCTTGGTGTGGCCTAGGCGGAGGTCCCCCGTCAATCGTAGCCACACTCGAGTACCCGACCACGGCCACGCCCGCCTCCCGCCACGTGCTGTGCGGTCATGCACGCACACGAGGAGCCCCGCATTGTCGTTGTCCGTTGTTCTTGTGAGCTTGTTCCCCCACGGCGTCCGGTGCTCGACATTATGCCGCTTCAGCCCTAGTGCCACCACACACATCTGACAAATGCAGGGGACCCTCGGCGTCCGATCTAGAGCTCCTCGCTGCGTGTTCTCTTCCCACAGCAGCCAATCACGCGGGCAAGATGGTTGCAGGGCAACAGGTAGACAGGGGCTTCGGAGGAGGACGCGACGGCAGTGCCGTACGTCGACGTGCCTCACCTGGGCAGGAAGTGGGAGCAGAAGTCGTACGTGACGTCGATGCAAAACACGAAGACATTGCCTCGACGAAGATGAGGTGACCCTTCCCCTACCACTCGAGTCTGGCACCAGCGATGCAGAACACGACGACGGCCTTGGTTGGTGAGGTGAGCGACGGCGAGCGCGAGCGACATGTGGCAGGAGGCGCTGTATGCCATGGTGAGGTGGGTGACGGCGAGCGCTAGCGATACGCGGCCACGGTCTCGGCAGCGCGTTGCTCCAGCAAGCGGGACGGTGAGAGAGAGAAGGATCTATTTTTAATAAGGATAACTGATGTGAGGGATTAATTAAAAAATACATGCCATGCTAGCGTACCACGTCAGCAAAAAAAATATCCGCGTGGTTGGCATAGGCCTGCAGTGCACCTGTTAACAAGTTTAGGGACTCAGAAATACATTTTTCAAGTTCATGGACCCATGTGGCACATATATACAAGTTCGAGGGCCGTTGGCACATTTAACTCTTTATCATATTATAAATTGTTATGCCAATACAATTTATTTCACATCTATGATATAGCCCTCCGTTCCAAATTAGACGTTTTGGCATTTGTAGATAAATTATTTTTACTATATATCTAGACATACTAAGTGTATATAAAAAAACTATATATCTAGAAAAATCAAAATATCTTATAATTTTGAATAGAGAAAGTATTCTCCTAGTTCCAAATTGTAAGATAATTTAACTTTTTCCATATATATTGTTTTATTATGTTTCTAAACATAATATATATAAGTGACTAGAATCGTGCTCGTGCGTTACAACTGAAAAAATAATATCACGATAATGAAAACTTCATTATGTTGTAGCCAGTTGTGTAAATTAAATTGAACGAAAATAAAAAATGAAGTTACTTATGATATATATACCTGTAGAAGTGCATGGATGGCAAGCTTCATGGTCTCTTTGCTGGAGGTCTCCTTGTAGTTCTTTGAGGTAGGGTGAGATTTAAAAGCATCTCTAATATAATAGTAAAACTTGAGTCTAAAATGTAGGTTTTTTAGTTTAAGAAAAAAGACGGCCCTGTTCGTTTCGCTAAAATTTAGCTTATGCTGATACTCATGTTAATTTATTGTGAGAGAAAAATATTATTCGTTCACTGAAAATACTTTTGAAGTAGTGCTGCAGAACAGGCGATAGCTCTTCAAAATAAACACCCACCACAGCAGATACTCTATTTTGCATTCTCTATCATTTGAGAGGTGCCACGTCATTTTATTTTCTATTGATCGTCTAGCATGCATGAATACCACGAGGGGTCGGGAGGTCCAAAGTTTTTGTTTTTTTAGCCTTTTTGAAAAAAATTTCATAAATATGCTCTTGGAGTTATGCTTTCAAAATCTGGACCCTTAGCTCGGCGCCATCGTTGGTGGCGCCGAGCTTACATATCTCAGCGCCATAGATTTTGGTGCCTAGGTCTTGGACTCGACGCAGACGTGACGGTGACTTGGCAGGCACCTTGGCGCCGAGCTTGGCGCCGTGGTTATTAGCGCCAAGCTTGGCGCCATGGTTATTGGAGCCGAGAATAGCGCCAAGATCTATGACGTCGAGGTGGTGTTTTAACCTGGCGCCCAACCTTCCTAGCCGAGCCTTCTTTCTCCTCTCTCTCTCTCTCTCTTGGGTTTTTTCTCTCTCCACTTCGTCCTATCTCACGAATCGGCATATTGGACCTTGGAAACTTTGATTTGATCCATAGATCTTCGAGAGCAAGGTATCCTCGCTCCCTTCTAGTTTTTTTTTTCAAATCGATTCGATATATATTAGTCGGATTTTTCAACTTAAGAATCGTCATTACTTAGGGTTTCATGCAATTTTAATATTTATATTATACAACCGTAAGATGCCAATACGTGGAAAAGCTACCAAACCAAGGTAACCTCAGCGCATGTTGTTATGATATAGGTTAATTGCTTTCAGTTCTTAAAACGAAAATGGCTAAATTGTAGTTATGGCCGGATGATTGGAAATGCCTTCGACCCATTGCCTCTGTCTAGTGGTGTTCCAGTGCCCATGTGCTTTTGCGGCGATCCTTGCAAGGTAGCCAAGTCCGATGAAGAGGACATGTATAGGTAGAGGTATTGGATGTGTTCCAATTTTACGTTTGAGCCTACACTTCGTCAGCGCCGCATTAACAAGATGGTGAGGAATTGATATTTGTGTCATATGACATCTTGCATGATTTTTTTTATTTGTAACAATTGCATTTTTTGTAGACCTCTCCACCGCTCTGTGATTTTGAGCAGTGGATTAATACTGAGATCAAGCCTGAAGACAAGGAATGGATGCAGAAACTGTTGCGGTGAGAGGCAGAGGACAAGGAGATGATGGAGAAGAGACACGGAGAGGAGGCTGCAAAAAAGGAGCACAAGGAAGAGGAGAAAAGGAGGCGTGTTGCTGCGTACAGGGAGGAGAGGGAAAAGAAGCTTGAGTGTGCACGCCGAGCGAAAGCAGCGATGGAGGAGAATCCCGGTGCCCTGAGGAAGGAAAAGTGGCCTCGTTGCACTCTGTAGTCTCCATTACTTGCTAGTTATATGGTTTATTCATGAACAATGTTGTCTACTATTGGACTTTTCATTGTGTTGTCATGTAATGCACTTTAAGTATGGGCATGCTTAGGTCATGTACTGCGTTATTTAGTTTATCGGCATGTACTTCTAGTATTATTGTGTTGTTTAATGTGTCATAGTATTGGACTTTTCATGATGTAGTTGTTTTCATTATTTATGGTCATAATATTCAGTTTAATATTACGGACGTACTGAAATGTGATCACGTGCTGCAAACAAAACATAACAAAGTAGGGCATTATATAATTCAACACATGAAACACATAAAATGGCATGTGAAAACATGTACCCAACTAGGATACAGAGGTCCTAAACTAAACCTAACATGCATTAGGTAATTGAAGTGAACAACAAGCATAAGAAATGGCATGTGAGAACATGTACCAGACAATGGTACATAGTTCCTTCGACTAAACCTAACATGCCTTAGGTAATTAAACCAAACAACAAACACATAGATGTGCCATGTGAATAAGATAGGATCGTCCTAGTAGTATGGTCACATAGCAAATTATGTTGCACCTTCTCCATAGTAGCCTCCCATTGTTGGTGGTGGTGGTGGCGGGGGTGACGGCGGAGGCCCCTTGTTCTTGTGATTAGGGCATGTGCAATATGGATCATTGTAGAGTGCCTTCTGTGAACTTGCACCATTGTTGTTGTTGTTGTCTTCGTCTTTCTTGTATCCGCTGCTAACTTCCCTTTGTAGATTGAAGATTTGGTCCTACAGGTAGTAGATGTACTGCTGATGCAGATAAATTGGTCGAGGATCGACCCACCTAGTGAACCCACAGTTTTCTTCTGACTTGAAAGACTACGATAAGTATGTCCTATGAGTTGTAAGGGTATTCGAGAAATATATTTAATAAACAAAATGTAATAGCAATTACCCATGCTCGTGGGCATTTGAAGAAGCGACGACCTCCGTCGATCTCCTCGGTGAACATCTACACTAAGCAGTCCTCACCATGCATGCATTTTGGCTAATCTTCCTTCCTGTTATCGTATCCTCTGAGAGGGCACTCTTTAGTGAAATCACTTTTGCTCTCGGGGAGAAACTGATACACTGGTTCCTCAAAGAAATCAGGCCCAAGAGATCCCTCCCACACAATGGCAGTTCCCTTCGTCCCTCCTTTCATCTCCCACTCCCGAAACCCTTTCCTCTAGATGACCCTCCAGACATTCCTACTCCAACGAAACCGAATACTAGTTTGGTTTTCCTTTTGGTTAGCAATGCATCCTAGAACGCATATATATAGGCGGAGGCATGTTTGCTAGCCGTTGTATTATGCTGTAAATGCTCCTGGAAAGTCTACTCAGAATCACTGAAAAGCCTACATCGTAAGGACACTGGAGAGCCTAGATTCCATGACTAAAAGCCTATTCGATTTCAGACTTCAATCACTATTTCGAAGGACACTGAAAAGTCTATTCGACGGTGACATGATAAATCACTGTAAAGGCTATTTCTCCTAGATTCCATGACTAAAAAGCCTATTCAATTTCAGACATCAATCACTATTTTGAACCCAAAAAATTGATGCCGCTGATTAATACGTACTTTATTCACCATAATTTCCCCTATTTTTTATGCCATCCATACACAAATATAAGATGAATATTTAACCTCAATACAATATGTACAAACATATAAATATATGCCACATTCATCTAAAACCATATACATGAGCATATTAATAGTCCACACAATCCATAATTATAGTCCATAGTAGTTCATATTCGATAATAATAGTCCTTACAGTCCACAATAGTTCATAATGAAAGTCCACAAAGTCTATAATACTACATAATAACATCTACCATAAACTCTCACTAGCTCCTAGTCTTACTCTTACCCTTGTAACCAAGAGCGTCGGTGCCTGGAGTGTAAGGGTCAGGTGAACGGCGTCGCCTAGTGCCTGAAGGCTGTGTAGGCTAAGTCGAGGGAGCGTCCTAGAGCTAAGACGGGCCAAGCTCCTCATGCCTCTGGTCCACCTCGTCATCATCCTCATCCTCGTCCTCGTCCTCGTCCTTGTACACAATGCATATGGACCCTGTAGGTGCTTGGCTAGACGAACCTAAGCCTCCTCTGCCTGTGGAAGGTACGTGCACGTCTTGCGTCGTGGCTATCCTGCAACCACAACGAGCAACCTCACGGTGTAGCCGACGTGATAGTCTCTATTGTACAAAATAATGTTAACTGAAAGAATTTAATATATTAATAATATATTTCAAAGAATATTTTGAATCTTACGTCTAGGAAGCTACGCGTGTCATCGTCCCTGACTCTCGGACGAAAGCGCTCAATGTCTTCAACCGAGCATTTGAGGGTATTGCCCTGCAACAAAGTTCACAGTAAAATTGTGGTGGACATTGAAAAATGAGGACGCTACTAATCTAGTACGGAGTACTAGTTAATTCCTGACCAGTTCCTCAACTCCACTTGTTGCACTGAATTATAAGGATGCTACGACTTGAAGGTGCCACTAACTAAAATAGAGACCTCAAATGCAGAATATATTGGTATGCAATTTAACATAGAAAAATAAGGCAATTGACTTACCACTCTGTCCAAGATTGGTCTTGCCTCCACCTGCCTTCCTACACGAGTAGTTTGGTTGTACGTTGTGTCTTCATCGTCGGAGGACTCGACATCGACGTAGTCATCTTCTGTCCATTGTAGCCTCAGCCTGCAACGTGTCGCACGTTGGTACCAAGCTTGGTACGCCTATACTCATGGTTCATGTGCAGCTCGTTGTTCTCATCCATGTTGTCATGCAACAACTCCCATTGTTCAATGTAGTACTGGTGGTGCTTCTCCCAATCAAAAATCTTCCTGTTCTTCTGATGATCCAACCTGCACATCACATAAGATATTAGTTTCTGGCAGGTATGAAATTGATGCTGTAAAACGATGGCGCCTAGGCTATATGACGTGACTATTTGATATAAGCTTCTCAAGAAAGGTACAAAGTGATTGAAGAAATCATACGTAACAGTATAATCATATGTAAGCTTCACTATAGAAAATGTTACCATGTGGGTTCCAAAGAAAGAAGAGAAAATAGATCACGACATGGGTTGAACCCATAGTCCTATAACTTGTCATAATGATGAGAATAAGAAATGTCCATACACGCACATTCATCTCAATCCATGTACATGTCACCATATTAAAAGTGCATGTATGTTGTCATTACTTCATCTTATATAGGAATTAATGGAAATGGACCATCACAAGACAATTGAAATAGCAAAACACTTACTTGGGTAAGTCAATGCCAGTCAAGAACGGAGCCATTGGCCAAAGCTGTCTCACTCCAAATTGGCGTGCAACTCTATCTGGCAGGTGGAACTCGATAGCATAGAAACAGATTAGAGGGCACCTCATCCTGTAGAAGTCGTCGTCGCACCCACACATGTTGCTCAAGGAAGTGCCCCTCTCCATCGTATGGCTCCCACGACACCTACAACATGTCCAAACAAGATGTTAGATGCTATACTAAACCATTTCAAACCAGCATGAGAAATAAAATTTACTTACACTAGATGCCGTGAGCATGTCTAGCCTGTTCGTGAATTCAATGTACACCCGCTATAACCTCACGTGCGAAACCCTAACCTGGTCCCAAAGGTACACCCACATCAGCTGCCGACATGGAGGCTGACCTAGGAACCACTCATGACTAGCCAGAACCTTGGGATGGCCAACTGGTAGACGATCCCACATCCACAACTAGAGCAGGTACACGCATCCACCAAGTGACGATGAGGATGAAGTCTGATGACACGCCTCACAAAGCTACCGGTAAAGAAAACCCAACACTGTAGAGCCCCAGTTGTACTAACCCGCCTGGTCCTAGTCACTGAGGCAGTGGACCCACATCCACGACGCAGTGTCACCTGTGGCGTTGGGAAGAGAAATGCAGGCAAATAGGTGTAGGATCCATGCCCTGTAGTAGTACCCAACTGTCTCCTCATTTGCCTCCTTGGGGCACTGTGTGAACTCTTGCCAGAGCTAGGAGATTAGAACTCCAGAACTACAAGCCCCTTGCTTGCCAACCTCACGCCCAAGGAAGGCCTCTACTCATGCTCTCCAACCTTTTGACCTACACTGCCCAGTCACTGCATTGCCGTAAATCCTCAGACCTAGCATCTTCTGACAATCCTAGAGCATGACTGTCATCTCTCCGAAAGGCAAGTGAAAGCTATGAGTCTTTGGCCGCCACCTACATTTTAGACAAAGCAAGATTACATGTCAAAAGGGCAAGTGTATGAACAAATGGCCATGAATGGAGGCAATGATTGAAGATAATACCTATCAACCAATGCAGTTATGGCCGCTGAGTTGAACTTGGGCAACCCATGATGAACCTGAAAAGAGATGACATCTAGGCCAGTTTTTTGCGGGAAAGGAGTGTATCTGTTATCATATTGTATGTCCAAGAACCCATTGTGGGTTCTAGGACGAAGGAGCGGAAGGTCCTGCATGGAATAAAACATAGTTTCCCTTTACTTCACGAACACATGTATGCTCACAAAAATTTGAACAAGACGTATAGATTATTACCTACTCCTCCGCTATGAGACGTCCTCGGTGGGTCTCCTCGTACGCCGGGTCGAGCAGGTGGAATTGCGCCATCCTATAAAAAAAGTCAATGAAATAGAAATTCAATATACAATGAAACATAAACTTAGAAATGTATAAGTAATTGGCATAATTACAAGCATAAATTGAGACATGCATAATTAATTAAATGAATACGACAAATATGAAATAATAGAAACAACCAATAGTCGCACCTCACTAATCTGCCAATGGCAAGTGCGTGAATTGTGGCCCAATCTACCGCACTTGCCGCACTCGTACTGCTCGGGGTCAGTAAGAAATGGGGTTCCTCTTTCACACCTCATTCTTTCGGGTATCTGATCCATAACCATCATGTGCCTCGTCCTCTTCCTTGATCCACGCTTGTTCCAACGGTAAGCTAGATCTGTAATGTACTTTGGCCCATCATATGGAGGCCACTCTCTAGGGTCCTGAAAAGGCACGAAGCGGGGGCTCCATGTGTGCACAAGCATGTCGACACTGAACTCGTGATGTATCCAGCTCTCGATATTAAAGTTGCGATGCCTAGCTACTGCCACTAAATGAAAACATAGAAAGTGGTACTGCCTTGGTTTACCACAAGTGCATGTGAAATCTTGGAGAATTACCACATGCATCCTCGACTCTCGAACCTCACCGTCGGACATTGTACCGCCCCTATGCTCGACCTGATAAGTCCCTATGGTGTGGTCAAAATATGTAACCTCATGTGTGTCAGCCCTTTCATTTGCCTTCTCTAGGTGTGCCTTTGGTTTCGGAGTCCATATCTCTCCATCACTCTGCAACTTCAATGCATTGGTGTGTCTATCGTTGAACCTGGCAATAAGCTTGTAGAAGGTGAATTGAACGATTGCATTCATGGGCATACCACGTATCCTCAATAGTAACTTATTGAATGACTCTACCATGTTGCTGCACTGAAACTCATACCTCCATCCACCGACGTCGTGAGCTCTTGTTCATTTCTCTAAATCCCTCATCAAACCTGTGTGCCATTGTCTACCTTCTACATTTGATGCGGTCTTGACCTGCTCCAACTTTTTCTGAAAGTACTTGTCCTCAAGCTGTCGAGCAGCCTCCTAGAACAGATCAAAGTTATCCTTCACACCATCCTTCCGTAGTAGATTCTCGGTAAGGTACCGAGTACACCAACAATGGTGCAAAGGTGCATACCCCTCTATCTGCTCTCGCACGACATTAAGTATGCCCTGGTGCCTATCAGATATGATGCCAACCTCCCTGCCAGGCCCAACCACATGTATCCGGACTAGCCTCAAGAACCATCCTCAATTATCATTGTTCTTATTCTCAACCAAAGAAAATGCCAAAGGAACCAACTTGTTATTCGCGTCAACAGATATGACTATAAGAAGTGTAGGTGCAACCTCCACATCCATATCAGGTTCCAGGACGAGAGGGTCAAAGTATGTCTGTTGACCCAATAATGGGGAAAACCTATGAGGGATGGGATCAACTAACACCCGATGCACAACCACGTCCAAACTTTAGAACTGGCACTTCATAGCCAATCTCACATAGTTCTTCCACTGGTCTGCACACCCAATTGGGATCATCTTCCTTAGGATGTTGGGAGGGGAACCTAAGTGAAGTACACCCTCCACTGCGATGCCATCATCTCCATGATAATGTAGCTCCTCTCGAGCCCTTGCAACCAACTCACTAAATAAAGGCTTCTCATTGAATAACACAGGCACGCTTTGCATCTCAACAAACTCAACATATCCATAGCGATCTCTTTCCATGGTGCCTCCATAATATATGCTCACTAGGTTGTCCATCTAGTTCATACACATAAGGACGCACAATTCCTTTAGTCCAATATAAATGAAGCATACTAAGTACAAGGTCTCTAGTATGTAATAACTAACTAAATAGATACTATCAATTCACTACTCACTACTAAGTACTACTAACTAACTATGTCAAGTAACTATCTAACTAACTATGTAACTAAGTATATAACTATTTAACTATCTTACTAACTATATAACTATGCAACTAACTATATATCTAACTATGTAAAGTATCCATCAATCAACCTATCAATCTAAATATCTTTCTACCTATCTAAATCACTACCACACTAACCAACTAATAACCACTATTAAATAACAAAATTTAAAAACTAATGTACCCCGAGTGCTGGGGAGGCGCAGCCGGTCGACAGGAGGCAGAGACGGCTGGCGGGGAAGCGGTCGTGCGCCCACGCGTGCACCCGGGCGGCAACCAGAGTGGCCAAGCGGGCGGGGGCGGGCGGCCACAGGAGGTCGGCAAACGACACCCCGCTACCGGCCTACGGCCCCCGCTGCTCTTGTGGAGCGAGCAAGGGAGGGCGGCGCAGCAGGGGCCAGCGCGGTCGTAGTTGTCCGGGTTCGACGACGGGTAGGGCGGCGCAGCTGTCGTGGGCGGGGCACGGCGCCTCGTGGCTCGGCGTGCGGGGTGGGGATGGGCGCGGCCGGGCACTCCCAGCCGACGCGGTGCAGCACGACGCGCGGGGCTCGGCGGCCCGGGGCGCGGCTGGTCGACGCGTGGGACGGGGCGCGCGGTCCGGCGCGCGGGACGGGCTCGGGCGTGCGGGGTGGCGCGCAGCCTGCTGGGGCGCGGGGCGCGGCTGGCCGCGGCGCCGGTGCTCGGGGCGGGCTCGCCTACCGACGCAGAGCGCGGGGATGGGCGAGCTGGCGCGGCACCGGAGACAGAGGCGTGAGAGAGAACGGGAAAGGAAGAGAGGAGAGGAAGGAGGAGAGAAAGAAAACAGACGCACCTATAAGGCCAGAACGGCGCTAAGATCTGTGGCGTCAAGGTGCCTGCCAGGTTACCATCACGTTTTCATTGACGCCTACGTGGCCCCAAAATCTAGGCGCCATATGCACTAGCGCCGAGAAGTGTAAGCTCGGCGCCAATTACTTCGGCGCCGAGCTAAGGGTCCAGATTTTAAAATCATACCTCCAGGCACATTTGTGAAAAACTTTCGGAAAAAAAATTCGGCCGGGAGGTACCCGTACATCCGATGGTCTAGCTTCTTGATCTGGAACTTGATTGCCTCGGGATTGAAGCAGCCCATGCTTTCGGTTTGGCAGGTGGAGCGAGTAGAGCATGTCCACTCGGACGAGCAAAGATGCTACTGGAGCGTAAGACCGAAGAACGTATTGCAGCGTTGACGCTGCACGCAAATTTTGCCTGCCAAGCAGTAGCCGGTGCCCGTTAGTACCCAAGCCAAGGCCAACCACAGGCCTTTGGAGACAAAGAAAGCATAGTCGTCTCTTGGGTAGCTCTCCGGGTAGATGCTTCTTCCATCTTCATCATAGAACCGTTGTCAAGCGGTGCATCAGTGGTGACTGGTGAGATGCAGCCCCGGATTGCCGCACCACCTAGTCCACCGTCACGAGCACAAACTGCCGCCGCTAGCGGTTGGGAATTAGTAGAAGCAACAGCTGGCGAAGGAACAGGCCATTGCCGAACACGACAATCCAGACTTGCACCGCCGTGGTGAAGCTGACAGACTGAAGATGATCGCATCGCCGGAACCAACATCAAAATCGAGGATCAAGACCATGGGTAATCGAGTAGACAATCAAACAAGATGGATCTGGAAGGAGGAGAAGAACACGCGGGAGAAGGGACGCACGCGAGGGAGTCACCTGCAGGGCCACCGACGGCGAGCGAGCATGGCTCGGAAAGTTTACCGAGCGAGAAAGCCGGGACAAAGATCGACTCGGAGACACCGTTGGAACCAAATTTTCTTTCTCTCAAAATCGCCAACTCGGCATTTACGAAAGGATATAGAGAAGTTGCAGGAGATTCTCTAATTACCTTATGAGCTATCAGTTGTCTTTTTAGATCATGCATGCAATTAGTAGTTGTTTTCTAGATCATGCATGCATTTGTCTTGTTCGACTCGAGAAAAAAGAACTGGCCAGGGGTCAGGCGGATTTTTTTTCTCCGCTAATCTCTATATACCTATATGAAAACATAACGTGCAGGACACAGATATGGCGTGACCCGTCGTGCAGTAGGGCAGCGCGTGACCTAGCCCCGCACTGCGACCAGCACCCAATCCCACCCCCACTCACTTCCATTTTCAGGTGATCTATCCGTCCGTTGCCAGCCGCCACGTCCTCTACACCGATTTTGCAGACACCACTTGCTCCATTAATCCAAATCTGCTCCTCCTCTCCGCCGATCTACTCCTCCTCTCAGCAGATTGGCTGCTCCTCTCTGCCGATTTGCTCCTCCTCCCTGCAGATTGGCTACTCCTCTTCGCACTAAACACATGAATGCAGGTAATCTCCTCCTCCCCAATTCTTACCTACCATTGAAATCGATCTTTGTCCCTTCCTCTGCAAACGATTTGTGTATGCATCTAGATCGGTCGGTGACATACAGTCTAGATGTGGACTTCAAGGTCCAGTTGCTTGTTTTCGCCCACATATTTCATATTAGGTGGAACGATTGGACCTCCTCTGAACAACTAAGAGAGGTGCAAACCAATGTTGCTTCTGTAGGTGGTGTGCTTCCCGAAACTGGATGGCATTTCATTGTCTAAAATAGGATTCAGTTATGATGGTGCCCATCCTTGTAAAAACTGTGAAACAGACAAACTTGACAGTAACAAAACCTGTAATCGATGGCTGCGTCGTCATATTTTTTGGTTACATCCATGGCTCTGGATGCTCAGAGAAAAGTGTAGACATCTCTATGTAAATCTTGAAATGGCATATCATTTGTTGCAGATAGTACCCAGTTATAATGAAGTTGCCCCACATTGTAGAAAATCATTGTCTGGTGTACATAGTACAATATTTGAAATGGCATTGTAGTTATTAATTGTTTGTCGCAAGTTCTTATCTGAAATTGATGTAGTAGTGATGGAACCAGTAAAAGTTTCATATGAAGGATACACTACTTTCTTGGACAAAACAAAGAAATCTAAAAAAGGGAGTTTATGATTATGTATTGTGATCAATAGATAGCCCAGAAAGCATGATGGTTTCCCCATGTAGCAACTAATCTGTCATGTTCATTGAAATTAGGCAAACTTGAAATGGCATATTAATTCCTTCATGTGCTTTGAGTTGTTGTACCTCCCACATCAGTTTAATGTACAATGCCAATATTAGTAATGTCTAAACTTGTTTATCTGAATTTGATGTTTAATTGAATTTACTGTACAAATATTGGTGATCATCCAAACTTGCTGAACTTATATTGAACTAGATGTTTTTTTAATAATAATATATAAAAATAGTATTTATGTTTGTTTTGGTTTTTTATTTTGACAACTTTTGTGCTGCAATAGTTTTAGAAGATGAATACAACTTCATGCATCTGATAGTAGAGGCAACCAATGTACCTACTTTGTATAGTTAGAATTGTAGTTCATTATAATTCATTACGTGACAAATAAAATAGTGCAACAACTTATATTTGTGGCAGTTTTTGTTTTGTTACAGGAAGCCATGCCTATATTGCCGAGATGTTTGACCTAAATTTGGAAGCATTAGATATTGAAGCTTTCTGAATGTGTTGCAGTTGAAAGCAACCAACGCCATGTGACAGAATGTGGGCTTCTAATAGTAGAGAGTAACCAGAAAAATGAAGGTGTAGTTGCTCCAAGTGGTACAACAGCTGAAAATGCTCAAATTGCCTTCAGGGAAGTGCAAACTCAGCACAATTTGAGCATAATGCAGCAGCCAACATCAATTTTCAAGGAGAGTGTCGTGGATTCGTAACCGCGGCAAGCATTGTGGTTGTTCGTCGGAAGTCGATGTGTGGGTCTACGGTGGCTCGGACACTCAAAAACACAAGAGGGGCACGGCAATGTATCCTGGTTCGGGCTTCCGACTTCTGAGCCCTAGTGTAGCAGTGTAGTGTTCTTTTTTGTTCAGAAGTACCCGAATTGGGGATTACAATGATGGAGATTGAGAGTTTGGTAGGGGATCGCTCGATGCTATCCTAGGGCTCGCCGGTGTTCTCTAGCAACGAGTAAGAAACTGGCCTTCTCTAGCTGGGGTTCTTTCTGGTTTGCTTGGGAATCGTCCCCCCTTAATACATGGGTCAACCCTCCTCTTATATTCTGAGGAGGGCTCGAGTACAAGTCGATTTGGGTTCTAGTTTTTGGTCTACGTGCACCGAGGAGCACGAGTACCTGGCCACGGCATGGATGGACCTTGCCTTGCCGTACTAGGAGGAGTCGATGGGGCTGCAACCGTCTCCTGATGCCGCTGCCACCACCAACTCTTGACTGTCAGGAGCTGTCTGTTATGACGGCCTCCCCTGGGTGAACCTTCTCGAGGCTTCCTTGGCTGGCAAGAAGCCTTCATCTGGTGAGGCTGACTAGTGGGCCCTGGAGCTGGCTGCCCCTGGAGTTGGTGAAGTCGCTTGTCCTGTTTATGTCATGCTGGTTGCATGACCCTGTCGAAGGAATGGCCGACAGAGTTTCACGTCCGTTGAATGGGCAGACGACATGGAATTTTCATACTTGCTAGGCCTCGGATGCCTAGCAGGTTGCCCAAGGTCGGGGACATTGGTTCATCATCCGAACGCTAGCTTGGGTCTATGCTATGTTGGAGTCATTAGGCTCGGGTTGTCGTCGCCCAACAACCCAGGGCCTTAGCGAGCCCCCAAGCCCCGAGCAGTGGACACAGGCATGCTCGGGCTCTTGCTGACTCCTTCTAGAGGATGCACACGAGTTTACCCGATGGGTATAGCCCCTGAGCGATCGTGTGAGATCGGTCGGTGGTCCGTCGGTCGGTACCTTCCAACCCGGGGACTTAGCATACCTCTATTTTGGCTCTCATTAGAGAGTCTAGGTCGAATGCAATCTCCACAAGCACAAATGAGTTAGAAGGCTCCTACCACTCCCTGTTGACGGTTGTTAATGTCAATCATAAACCATCAACATATCCTATATATATATATACTTAACTCAATCACCAAACATAGGTATAGGGGTTTAAACTAACAAATTCTATAAATTTTGGTGAATCTGTGAATGCAGGAGGATTTATCCAAAAAACGAGCAAGGTGGACCCAATCGTCAAAGCAAATCGCAACCAACTATGACGAAACCGACAGGGGAGTCGGCCGGCCCTACCACTAGGCCGGCTGACCTATGGGTCCCCCCTGTCAGGCCCTCCTTCATATGTCGGTGTCCCACCGCCTTTGAGAGTTCATCTACGCCATTGCTCAAGATCGGTTCATATCGAGGGTCGAGATCAATATCAAGATACACCAGGAGAACTAGATCTAGAGCTCTCCAATGTAGTAGATTAGTAGCTCAGGAGTGAGGGTCGAGTTGGGCTCATGCTCAGGTTCCGAATCCAATCTCGAAGGCTTGGTAAATTCATTGTATCTTCACTTATATATCTTATAAGACTTCGTTATCATTATATCATTCTTATTTACATGGTTATACTTATTCTGAATGTATATCTTGCTTAGTTAATGTTATATTTACTTTTGTGTGCGGGTTCATCATAGAGCGCTTAGCATTCTAGTTTACCGGTTGGGCTGAGTAGCCGAGCCTCGTGTAAGCAAGGTGCTTATACGATGCTCTACCTGTGAGTGCACCATGTTCCCTAGGCGTGTGGTAGCAGCGGGTGGTGACAGCCCCGTCTATCCTTTGTAGTCCACCCCATGTTGAGCAGGTTCTTAAATTGTAGGACCATAGTCGCATCAGTAGAGTTATCTTTTGTGGTGCTCTACTATCTAGCGGCATCCCGAAGTGCATAAGAGTAGAGTGAGCTTAGCTATAGTTGGATATCTACTTTGATCCTATAATAAGAATATCGTATGAATCTACCTCACCCATTGTTCTCCTGAGTTAACTAGTTTATATTTATAGATTTATCTCCTATGTGTCATCCAGCATAATTCCTATCATTACCTTTACCCCTACAATGCTGGAATGTTAATAGATACTCCTTTGTTATTATTTAACAAATCTTTATTCCATTGTCTTCCTGTGGTAAAATATTAATAACGATACCTGGAATACTTCCGGTGAAATGTTACAATGGTATTATGTGCACTTGCGGAAGTCATATATTTTAGTTTTCACTCATGAATACCAACAAGCATTTTGGCGCCATTGTCGGGAAAACAATTAGCGTAAAGATTTAGATCATTAAGATACCACTAGCTTTAGTAGAATTACCCCTGTACTGTTATATTGTGAAATAGACAGGACAATAGATGCCGTTTCGACCTTCTAGCAAGCTTTCACAAGAAAAGAAGAAACATTGAAGAACCCCAGGGTGCCTAAGCATTCAAGATCCATCACTGGAATCCTACCATCTCACAAGTTTGTATAGACATATATAAATATGTATTCTAACCATGTGTAGATTGGAGAAAAAGTTTAACGTCACAAGAATTCAAATCACATCTCAAGTGACGAATACAGACGCTGCACTACTCACAAATTCTATCTTGTGAGTCATGGTAAGTATGATCAAGAAATGTGAGATAGTCTTGCTCATGGACTTAAACTTGATGAGTAGTTATCTTTTAACTTTTTGCATTCCATTGCATGTTTACTTTGAATAATCCATGCATCCATTCCGTTTAGTTTAAGTTTTCTTATATCAAACTCACAGCATATTTGGTTACCTACATATATCCATATCGTTTGCATTTAAAAAGAAAAAATGTGAGCACATGAAGGCCCATGCTTATTTAAAAAAAATCTACTCACCATGATTATGCTCTTTTATCTCCACTTGAATAAATCTTTGTAATGCTTTTATGATACCTTTGTTTGCTATAGTATGTTTAAGGTTTAGAGTATGTTCATATATTTTTTAAATTAAGCATGGTGCTTAGTTTTGGAGTGCTGATCTTACTCCCAAAGGCTTTTTAAATTAAGCGTGGTGCTTAGGTTAAAATGCTTTCCTAAATCAAATTAGTCATAGTGTCTAGTTTAATTTTTGAACTAAGAGTGTGCTTTAGTAGATACTGGATATTTTGTTAGATAACCCCTGCAAAAAACTCTAAAATTCAATCTGGGTAAGTCGAAGAGATTAATTCACATCAAAGATGAACCAAGGCATGTGATGAACTCCAATAACTCTGCGCAAAGAAGACCCAGCTCATTCTTCATGGAAGGAAGAACTGTGAGTATCAAGGTTTATTCACTTATCTTTTGTTGCAAGTTATCTTCGCCTTGAACCATGCTACAATGCAGCAAACACATAAAATTTGTTAATAAACAAAATCTATGCTAAAGTAATCCTAAAACCATCCTTTCATTAGCTTAGAGGAAAATTACAAAAGTTATGGACAACAACCTATATTGCAAATTTGTTGTATTCCCTCAGGTATGTATCCACTAACATTTTATAGAAAAGAATAAACATAAGCTATGCATGTTCATGGTTTGGTATGAACCTACAAACCCAAAAATTGCCACTATAGCTGAGGAAGTGGACAAACAAATCAATAGGTCTTAAGCAACATCGAAGCTAAGATGATGATGAGAAGCAAGACGCAACCCACCTCGTATTAGCCAGAATATGTCTGCTTTCATCATCTTTGAAGACACTAATTCACACATTGACATCAAGAACCAGGACAATGAGATGTCACTACATCATGGAGTGTAATCTTGTGTCAACAAAAAAAATAGTGGTGGTCTGCCGACGGTGTCTCACGAAATCATGAACAATCATGGGTACACAAAGACACCTCTAACTCTAAGTCATTGAAGATGAAGCTTCCATGCGAATACCAATGAGGTTCCTTCTTTGATCATCAAGACAGCTGGCGTACCGCTAACAAACAAAGAAGAACAACTCCCCGCCACACCGTTACAAGACAAAGACAATCAAGGGGGAACTTGAGTTCGCATCCCTAAAGAACACCAACTCGTCAACCAGGAATGAACAAAAATCAAGAAGGGTTGATGAGGGAAGAACAAGCAACTGTCAGAATGCTACAAAGAAAAGGAAAGATCCTACTCATTGGACTACAAGCCCTCACAAGGTATATCCAACCAAGCATTATGCAACATAGAATTGCATTCACAGGAGAATTCTATCATCCAAACTTAATTCTGAATTTTGCAAAATTCAAGTATGTTGAGCAGGTTCTTAAATTATAGGACCGTAGTCGGGTCAGTAGAGTTAGCTTTTGTGGTGCGCTACCATCTAGCGACATCCCGAAGTGCACGAGTAGATTGAATCTTAGCTATAGTTGAATATATACTTTGATCCTCTAATAAGAATATCATAGGAATCTACCTCGCCATTGTTCTCCTAAGTTATCTAGTTTATATTTATAGATTTATCTCATGTGTGTCATCCAACAGAATTCCTATCATTACCTTTACCCTACTATGCTGGTATGTTAATAGATACTCCTTTGTTATTATTTAACAAATCTTTATTCCATTGTTTCGTTGTGGTAAAATATAAATAACAATACCTAGAATACTCCTGGTGAAATGTTAAAATGGTTATTCTATGCACTTGTGGAAGTCTTATATTGTAGTTTGCACTCATAAATACCAACACTCCCCAAGCATGGACACTAAGTACCAAGGGTGCCAAGCACCAGCTAAGGCTAGCCACACTCTCTTTTTATAGCCCCCAAGGGCCAACTAGCCGTTAGGCAAAAAGTGCCCAGACTACGCATGCACCAGACACGTCCAGTGCCCACCCAATGCCCCTAACGGCTACTTTCCAACAACTCTCAAACTAGCCATTTGCCAGATCCCTATCCGGTGACCCTATTCGATGCACACCGGACAGGTCCAATGTGTACAATGCTCGAAGAACTAAAAGCCCTAGTTTGATTTTGGCTAATTGATGAAACCTATTGAACTAACCCTATGTATAAGTGTGTAGAAGAGATAGGTTGGTCCAAGTCTAAGTGATGGAGCTAGATGGCACTCAAGTGATGGAGATGGCCAAAAGATGGTGTTCAAGTGCTCCAACTTGGAAAAGAAGAAAGAGAAAAACAAAAGTCTATGGAGATCAAGACGAAGGTATAAATAGGATTTTATTTTGCCAATCAAGACGCAATAGAGTGCGTGATTGAGTTTAGGATAGATAGCCATACTATTAAGAGAGACGATCTCATGTTGAATACGGCTATCTAGTGCCACTAGGTGAATTAACTCCATGCATTTGCATTAGGACCTTGTGACTGCTAACAACCCTTGAAAATATTTGTGAAAATTGCTAACTCACGTACACAAGTATTGGAACATTATGGAGTTAACACATTTGCTTAATGGTTGAAGTGTTGGAAGAATTAGAGAAGCTCTGCTTGCATCGGACGCTAAAGTCGCAAGCATCAGATGCTAAGGTTTAGCGTCCGATGGCTAACCCTAGCGCAGCAGAGGCTTGGCCAGGCGAAGCAGAGGCATTGGATGCTAACGCTATAGACATCAGACGCTGAGTTTGCATCCGATGTGAATTGGCTGCTCTCTGTCTTGGAAAATAATTCTTTGGACTCTATGCGAAGGCATCAGACGATAGCTGTTGGCGGTCCTTAACAATCAAACCCGACCGCCAAATAAGATACAAAAAGAGGAGAAATTGGCAATCTTAAACACATGCATTTACAATTGACCTATTTCATATGTATTTGGAGGTTATTATTTTGCAGGACATAAACACAAATGCATGGAAAATTTCACTGAAAGGCGCTTTCTAACTCTGATTTGCGCAAAGGAATAATAGAAACGCCCAGCAACTTTCGTCATTCGGGTGAAGTACCACCCGAGGAGCGACCCAGGACTAGCCCACAGCCCGCCACACGAAGGCGGTGGTGAGGGGGCTTGGTCAGGGGGCGGGCGACCCCCCACTGGCGCCTCTCAGCCCTCCCTTCGATAGGCGGTGACATGTGAGCATGCTGAGGCGGTGCACCCTGGTACTTCATGCCAAGAATAGCCACAACACCGCCCTTGCTCCTTGTATAAATATAGGGGCAACCCCCTCTTCAACACACACACACCATTTTGGGCTTCTTCGCACAACACATTGAGCTCACCTCACTCTCTCTAGTTCTCTTTTACCTTTTAGTAGTTGTTTAGAGCAAGGCAAAGCTATCTTGGAGAGCTTGGCTCCTTGGAAGAAGAGACCTTTGGGTATGAATAGAAATATGAGTTTTTCCAAAGTCATGCTCTCATCTTACATTTATAGTCATACTTATGAACTAGAGTATAGTTATTGTGTTATGGTCTTGATATATGAACTAGTCTATAGTTTGTATGTCATGAAAGTAGCATACATGACTTCAAGCTTAACTACTCATATAACTTATATAATTGGGATTAGAGCTAAGTTGAGGTGGCTGTTCATCGTGCTTTTGGGTGTGCCCAAGTCCTTTACATGTCGATCCGTAGGGTCGGGGACCTAGGGGGATTTGGGTAGTTTCTGTATATGCAAGTGTGGTGCTTGGGTATGGAGAGACAGATGAATGCATTGTCCCTCTTCACGGTTGAGGGGTAGCCGGCAGGTGGTGAGAGCCCTATTCATCCCTTATTACCCCCACGTTTATTTAGGGTGTAGGAGTCTAAATTGTCACATGAGGCTGCTGGCAAACCAGTACTCGTTGGCCTCCCGATTTGCTTCACACTTAGCCCTAAAACTAATTATGTAACTTGTATGATCATTAACTAATCTTTGTATGACTATAGTAGACCAATGCCTACTCGACTTAGGATTATTCTTTTATCTTTCTTTTCTCTTTTATCCTTTGAGGAATGCCAAGTGTGTGTCCACTATCTTGAAATCACCGTTCTTACCCCTGTTATAAGCATTGGTGTACTTGTAAGCATTATTATTCATGATCATATCCATACTAGACTCTTAATCAATTAATGCCTTCCTTTGGGAAAATATAAATAACGATACCCTAAATACTTCCGGGTGAAATGCTACAATGATAGCTCCGTGCGCTTGTGGATAAATATCTAAAACTGTTAAGGAACTATCAATGCTATTTCTTAGTAGCATTGCTACATACTAGTGATGTTGCTAAGAAATATCAACAAGCACTTCTGGCGCCGTTGCTGGGGATACAAACCTAGTAGCTACACTAAGAAGTGTCAACAAGCATTTCTGGCGCCGTTGCCGAAAAAGGCATAATTGATTGAAGAATCTAGTAGGACATGTTCATGATAATATGCATGTAAGGTAGCCATTATTTATGCAGGCTAACTTTGCTTGTTTTCTCCTATTGTGGA
This sequence comes from Miscanthus floridulus, assembly GCF_019320115.1. NCBI lineage: Eukaryota > Viridiplantae > Streptophyta > Magnoliopsida > Poales > Poaceae > Miscanthus > Miscanthus floridulus. The sequence goes on along the minus strand of NC_089597.1, from coordinate 67,008,393 downwards.
TGAAAACAGGATAGTGTATGACCGGTTATGATTTGCCGAACAACTACATCAAAAATCCGGAGGCACTCCTAAGGAAGAAACAGTCATGTGGTGCTTCTTCTTCTGCCACTCCACCGATAGATGTACTAGTCACCCCTGCACCATCCGCTACTCCAATCATGGCCAAGACACTCCATGACTACTCCATCCCCGTTGTTGCCAATGTGCCCATTGGGCCGGCTGTCAACACCGGTAATGGAAACTTCGAGCTCCGCACCAGCCTCATCACGATGGTGTAGGAAAACCTGGCAACTCTAGTTAATTGCTCATGGCATTGAGTACCCTCTCTTGTGTTGGTTCTTACGGCGCCCTTGTGTAGGGTTATGCATGTGATGCCTATTAGCACGTGAGCCACCAAGTGAGTGCGTCGTCACAACATGGACTAAGTTGGCATCAAGCAACCGATGGTGTCATATTGGTATTCATATTGATTGATTTATCTCTTGCCTAGTTCGGTATACCCCACTACCACTCTTGTATTACATTCCTTGTTATATATTTATCTTGTGATAGTTGCTTTCTTTGGTGCTTAGCTAGTAGAGTAATTAGTTGTACCTAGTAACTCTTAATTGGCTAGGTCTCTAGTTGTGTAGTTGCAACCTAGCTAGAGAGCTTGTGTGACATAGAAATCATAGCAAATGTGAGGGATTGTTCCCATACTCGCCAGGCTAATACAGGTGTCATCCCCTTGACCAACCTACACTAATCCTGACTGACATGAGCCCCCCAGGAGAATGCCATCCACACCTCCTCTTCAAGATCTTTTTATGGTCGAGTGACACGAAACCATCCAAATGGCAATCCAATACATAAGACAAACACTATGCCATCACACTTATGATTCCAAAATAGATAATAATTTGGTTCGTACTAGAAAGCAATGAAATGGTATTACAAATCCCTTATAATCAGGGATAAAAATGGATTGGATACGGACATATATCACTAATATTACATTTGTTTCCATATTTCTGTTCGGATTTAGATTCGAATACGGATAGTGTCAGCCATGCCAGATAGGATACGATTGGATATCGACATCATAAATATGCGATTTGAGTATACGGATACGGATATGGTTTCAGATGTTGAATATCCGGACTTGGATACGAACAGATCTAAATCCCTCCAAACGGATTCGATCTCGAATACGGTCGAAAAATATCCGTACTATTTTCATCCCTACTTATAATTAACCCACTATAGTAACTCTCTATTTATTTCACTCACCTTTATCAGAGTTAACATGCAGATCATCTTGGAATTGCCCATTCCAAGGTCTAGAAGTAAGAACAACCGAAGATTCCATCCTAAGGGACTTTAGGCTTTCAAATAAATTCTATAGCGGTATACAACTGTACCCATACGGAAGAATAGGACTAACCACCATACCCATGCGCTACGGTAAGGGTTGCCTCACGTCTCCAACCTTTCCCTAATCTAGCCAAAATATCCACAAAAGGGTTGATAAGTTCCCGGGTAATGCTACCACCATCTACCTGGTTGCCACCCTCGTGCCAGTTTCATGGATAAACCGGTCGCATTAGTTACTTGGCTTACCAACCTCATTTGCGGTATGTGGTCTATACAGGTGGTTACTACTCGGACTCACTATCCCAATGAACGGTCCTTAGTTACTCCATGAGTGTTGGTATATTTAACGCACACAGATAAATCCGCAAGCGCACGGATATCGTTGTAGCTTTCACCCAGAAGTATTCCAAGTATCGTATCCACAGGGAAACATGTGACTTAACTACGGTCTAACTTAACAAGGGGTAGCAACAAGTGAAAGGTCCTAATGGCTAGAGGGGGGGGGGTGAATAGCCTAATAAAAATTTCTACAACAACACTTAACAAAATGGTTAGACAATTATGAGGCGAAGCAAGTGTTGCGCTAGCCTACTCAAAATGCAAGCCACCTACCACAATTCTAGTTTAGATAGTGTCTATTCACACAATAGCTATGACACTACCCTATGTTAGTGTGCTCTCAAAGGCTAACTAAAGAGCCACACCAACCAACCAAGCAAGCTCTCACAACTAACTACACTAAAGAGCTTGACAACTAGTTTGCGGTAATGTAAAGAGAGTGATCAAGAGGTTATACCGCCGTGTAGATGAAGGAACCAATCAATCACAAGGATTGAATAACAATGAAGACCAATCACCTCGGAATCAATGATGAACACAATGATTTTTACCGATGTTCACTTGCTTGCTGGTAAGCTAGTCCTCGTTGTGGCGATTCACTCACTTGGAGGTTCACGCGCTAATTGGCTTCACACGCCAAACCCTCAATAGGGTGCCGCACAACCAACACAAGATGAGGATCACACAAGCCACGAGCAATCCACTAGAGTACCTTTTGGCTCTCCATCGGGGAAAGGTCAAGAACCCCTCACAATCACCACGATCGGAGTAGGAGACAATCACCACCCTCCGCTCAACGATCCTCGCTGCTCCAAGCCGTCTAGGTGGCGGCAACCACCAAGAGTAACAAGCGAATCCGCAGCGAAACACGAATACCAAGTGCTCTAGATGCAATCACTAAGTAATGCACTTGGATTCTCTCCCAATCTCACAAAGATGATGAATCAATGATGGAGATGAGTGGTAGGGCTTTAGCTAAGCTCACAAGGTTGCTATGTCAATGGAAATGGCCAAAGGTATGAGCTTCAACCGACCATGGGGCTTAAATAGAAGCCCCCATGAAATAGAGCCGTTGTACCCCTTCACTGGGCACAACGCGGGGTGACTGGACGCTCTGATCCGATCGACCGAATGCTGGCCCTCAGCGTCGATCCTTGCAAGGTAGCCAAGTCCGATGAAGAGGACATGTATAGGCAGAGGTATTGGATGTGTTCCAATTTTGCGTTTGAGCCTACACTTCGTCAACGCCGCATTAACAAGATGGTGAGGAATTGATGTTTGTGTCATATGACATCTTGCATGATTTTTTTATTTGTAACAATTGCATTTTTTGTAGACCTCTCCACCGCTCTGTGATTTTGAGCAGTGGATTGACACTGAGATCAAGCCTGAAGACAAGGAATGGATGCAGAACTGTTGCGGTGAGAGGCAGAGGACAAGGAGATGATGGAGAAGAGACACGGAGAGGAGGCTGTAAAAAAGGAGCACAAGGAAGAGGAGAAAAGGAGACGTGTTGCTACGTACAGGAGGAGAGGGAAAAGAAGCTTGAGTGTGCACGCCGAGCGAAAGTAGCGATGGAGGAGAATCCCTGTGCCCTGAGGAAGGAAAAGTGACCTCGTTGCACTCTGTAGTCTCCATTACTTGCTAGTTATATGGTTTATTCATGAACAATGTTGTCTACTATTGGACTTTTCATTATGTTGTCATGTAATGCACTTTAAGTATGGGCATGCTTAGGTCATGTACTGCGTTATTTAGTTTGTCGGCATGTACTTCTAGTATTATTGTGTTGTTTAATGTGTCATAGTATTGGACTTTTCATAATGTAGTTGTTTTCATTATTTGTGGTCATAATATTCAGTTTAATATTACGGACGTACTGAAATATGATCACGTGCTGCAAACAAAACCTAACAAAGTAGGGCATTATATAATTCAACACACAAAACACATGAAATGGCATGTGAGAACATGTACCCAACTAGGATACAGAGGTCCTGAACTAAACCTAACATGCATTAGGTAATTGAAGTGAACAACAAGCATAAGAAATGGCATGTGAGAACATGTACCAGACAAGGGTACATAGTTCCTTCGACTAAACCTAACATGCCTTAGGTAATTAAACCAAACAACAAACACATAGATGTGTCATGTGAATAAGATAGGATCGTCCTAGTAGTATGGTCACATAGCAAATTATGTTGCACCTTCTCCATAGTAGCCTCCCATTGTTGGTGGTGGTGGTGGCGGGGGTGACGGCGGAGGCCCCTTGTTCTTGTGATTAGGGCATGTGCAATATGGATCATTGTAGAGTGCCTTCTGTGAACTTGCACCATTGTTGTTGTCGTCGTCTTCGTCTTCCTTGTATCCGCTGCTAACTTCCCTTTGTAGATTGAAGATTTGGTCCTACAGGTAGTAGATGTACTGCTGATGCAGATAAATTGGTCGAGGATCGACCCACCTAGTGAACCCACAGTTTTTTTCTGACTTGAAAGACTACGATAAGTATGTCCTGTGAGTTGTAAGGGTATTCGAGAAACATATTTAACAAACTAAATGTAATAGCAATTACCCATGCTCGTGGGCATTTGAAGAAGCGACGACCTCCGTCGATCTCCTCGGTGAACATCTGCACTAAGCAGTCCTCACCATGCATGCATTTTGGCTAATCTTCCTTCCTGTTATCGTATCCTCTGAGAGGGCACTCTTTAGTGAAATCACTCTTGCTCTTGGGGGGAAACTGATACACTGGTTCCTTAAAGAAATCAGGCCCAAGAGATCCCTCCCACACAATAGCAGTTCCCTTCGTCCCTCCTTTCCTCTCCCACTCCCGAAACCCTTTCCTCTAGATGACCCTCTAGACATTCCTACTCCAACGAAACTGAATACTAGTTTGGTTTTCCTTTTGGTTAGCAATGCATCCTAGAACGCATATATATAGGCGGAGGCATGTTTGCTAGCCGTTGTATTATGTTGTAAATGCTCCTGGAAAGTCTACTCAGAATCACTGAAAAGCCTACATCGTAAGACACTAGAGAGCCTAGATTCCATAACTAAAAAGCCTATTCGATTTCAGACTTCAATCACTATTTCGAAAGGACACTAAAAAGTCTATTCGGCGGTGACATGACAAATCACTGTAAAGGCTATTTCCCCTAGATTCCATGACTAAAAAGCCTATTCAATTTCAGACATCAATCACTATTTTGAACCCGAAAAATTGATGCCGCTGATTAATACGTACTTTTTCACCATAATTTCCCCTATTTTTTTATGCCATCCATACACAAATATAAGATGAATATTTAACCTCAATACAATATGTACAAACATACAAATATATGCCACATTCATCTGAAACCATATACATGAGTATATTAATAGTCCACACAATCCATAATTATAGTCCATAGTAGTTCATATTCGATAATAATAGTCCTTACAGTCCACAATAGTTCATAATGAAAATCCACAAAGTCCATAATACTACGTAATAACATCTACCACAATCTCTCACTAGCTTCTAGTCTTACTCTTACCCTTGTAACCAAGAGCGTCGGTGCCTGGAGTGTAAGGGTCAGGTGAACGGCGTCGCCTAGTGCCTGAAGGCTATGTAGGCTGAGTCGAGGGAGTATCCTAGAGCTGAGACGGGCCAAGCTCCTCATGCCTCTGGTCCACCTCGTCGTCATCCTCATCCTCGTCCTCATCCTTGTCCTCGTACACAATGCATATGGACCCTGTAGGTGCTTGGCTAGACGAACCTAAGCCTCCTCTGCTTGTGGAAGGTACGTGCACGCACTACTAAAAAAGTCCACATCCAAGACAATCCACTTTTGTCATAGTAAAGGCCAAAAACGTCATGGACATATATTTGTGACGATGCTATGACGAAATCGTCTTCGTCATCTTTGTAGCGTCATAGCTGTTGCACCTTGACGATTTTGTGTATTTTGTCATAGATATCGTTACATCCATGACGATTTTTCCCCCGTCACTGAACTGTTTCAGCCGGCTTGCAGCGTACACGTGTATGGTCACAAGGTTGACACGTGTACGGCTAGGTAGATTGACACGTGTTGGGCTCTTTGATTGAAACGTGTTGGGCTCGTAGGTTGACACGTGTTGGGCTCGTAGGTTGACACGTGTTGGGCTAGTAGGCAGTTCTGTGGGCGTTGACGTGGCAGCACGTGGGCGCTGAAGTGGCAGCACGTGACATAATGACAGTTTTTTTTCGTCATAGAAATTTGCATAGGCATTTGATGAATTTGAAATAATGCATAGGTACCATACATGGCCAGCCTCAGCAAACATAGAACACAGGTTCATACATCATAGTCAGACTTATTGTTCATACAACCAAAGTTCCCAAACACAGGGGAACCACAAGTTCACACACATCATTGGAACCACCACTTCACACACAAATTCGTTCACAAGTGACATAACCAACCTGCTCAGCACCAGGGAACTACAGGCAACTACAGAGGTACCTAGCAAGCGCAGGAACAAGCTAAGTAGCTCTGTTACCTGCGTTGATGTTCAAGATGCGCTGAAGTAGTAGATCATTGGCTTCTTGTTTCTTCTTGAACTCCTCCATCTCCTGCTGGGTCCTGAGCACTACTTCTTGGGTCTTGGCCAATGCATCTTCTGTTTCTTCACCTTTCTTCTTCAAGGTGTCCAGTTCTTGTTGAAGTAGATCAGCCCGCGTCTTCTCTGCCTGTAGCTGTTCCTAAAGTTGTGCTTCTCTTGCAACTGATCTAGCAGATTTTGACCCTGGTGTTTGAAGACCAGCATTCTTCAGGAATGTAGAAGCAGCACTGGTTTGTGAGAGGACCTTGGAAACAATTTCAGTACTGGATCTTGGTGTCTCTAAACCTTCAGCAGGTTGGGCCAACATATTTTCCATGGCACTCTACATCAGAGAGATGCAAATTTGATAAGTTACTTATACAGAAACCATGTTTCAAGAAAAGAAATGGAAAACATCAGATAATCCATGTTACAAGATAAGACAATCATTAGAGAACATCAGATAATCCATGTTACAAGAATGTATGTGTACACAACCATGTTACATATGAGAATATAAACTGCATATATAGCTGCATATATGTGTATGCAAGCACTTTCCATTTCAGCAAGCATATAACTGGATATATAGGTGTAAGCATGTATGACCATTTTTTCTATGTATTTTAATCCCAGCCAGCAATCAATTTTAGTCCCTTCAAGCAATTTCACAAGTAAAGATAGGACCATCTAGACACATCATACAAATTGTGGCATATGATAATCGCACCCAGCAACCAATTCTGAATATAAACTGACATATGTACACAACCCATCCATCAATGAGGTGTAGGGACTTACAAGTGTCTCTTTGACTTGATCTGTCATACCATTCTTCTTACTGGTATGGCATTCCTTGAACATCTCCACGGCATTGACATCATGATCCTTGTTTTTCTCCATCTGTATGTAGTTTGAGAAAGAAATGCAGAAAAATTAGCTTCTATATCTACACACAAATAGAAAACGTATTGTACTAGATTTTTAGCACTTACATATGTGTACAAGTGCGAGATGTAGCTGCGAGATCCCGTCGACTGATGGTGTTTGACCTTAGTACGGTTGGTCTTGTTCTTCTCAGCTACTTCCTGAAATGAAAACAAGTAAGTTGCAGATAAAGTAGACAAAACAGAGAAGTTGTTGTCTTATGGCACATCATACCCTCCCTTTTGGACTAGACCACTTTGCCACAAGGGCCAGCCACTGTTCATCAGTTATAGTTGGAATAGGGGAAGTTGTTCTGATTTGATCAGCTGGGACACCGATGAAGTACTTCTTCTTCAATAAATATCTAGTCTGTCGTACCCCAGATTGGAGTAGATTGGTGCAGGCTTGTTTTGTTGGGTCATCATTTTCATCAACTGCCAACCTATTCTGTGGAAGTCAATAAGTCATGAGATTTAGCTATTAGCATTTGATACAATGACTTATGGAAAGTACCAAATAGATATTGAAGGTATTTACTTACAGATAAGTGGCCAACGAATTCTTTCATATAGTTGTCTTCATCCTTCTTGTATTCTTTCCAGTGAGTTAGGACAGGCATGCTGGACCTAATGACAAGTCCAGCCTCTAAAGCTAGCTTAGCAGCTTGTAATGGCTTCTCAGGCCTTTTCTTCCCTGGAGCAATTTCAATTGGCAACCTTCTTCCCATCGCCTTTGTCATGTTGTCTAGCAATTTGCCCTTTGTTGGTGGTCTTGGTCGCCTTGGAGCACGTTATCGACCTACAAAGTATCCGTTGAGAGTGTTAGACTAGTCCACCGTTAAATCAAAGAACGTGAGAATGCATGATCTGTTACTTGCCTTCAGGAACAGTCTCTAACTATTCAGAGACATCTGCATTGGTTTGCTCAGAGACAGCATGTTCATCTGCATTCATTTGCTCATCAAAAACAGACCAGTCTAGAACAGGATCTTGTTCTTCAACTTGCTTCATAGGGTCTGTGTCAGTGTTCTCAGACTCTGGGAAGGTGGTGCTATACTTTTTCCCAGACCTTGTGGCAACTCCAGGAACTGAATCGCCCTGTCTAGTTGCCCTAACCCTTTTCATTCCACCTGGAGGCATCCTGGTGTTCTTCTTTGGTCGACCCCGCTTGGTCTGCTTGTTCTTGTTGTCAATTTCCTAACACATAATGGAAAATATGTTATTATAATATATATCAGACAGCGTGATGCCAGAACCCCCAACCAAGATTGAGAAGAGACCTTTTCTACGCTAGTATTATCAAAATCATCATCTTCTTCCTGGCCCTCTTCAGCTCTAGGAAGATATTTGGATGAATCTGACCGCTCATCAGTTACATTGTTGTGTTTTTGCTTGTTCGGATTCTGAGAACTAACAAGTCCCGAAGCCAAGGTACGAAGACGCAAGGATTCCATCTTCTTGAGGTTCTCCGCGACTTGCAAGTCCCGAAGCCGTTCATAGTACCCTATTTGTAAACAAATTTTAGTGGAATTGATTGCTAAACCCTAAACCCTATCTAGTGGAATTGCCCTACAACCAGAAGACGGCGCTACACAAGGGAACCAAATACAAAGAACAAAACCCTAAAATGAGGAGCACAGCGGAGAGGAACCTGGGCTCGGGGGGTAGAGCACTTTTGTGGCCCGTTTAGGCATCGTCGTTGCGTGGCTCGATGAAGTGGCCAACGTCGAGGTGCGGCTCGATGAAGTGGTCGACGTCGAGGTGCGGTTCGATGAAGTGGCCGACGTCCTACTTCTCCACCTCTGGTGGGGTGGACATCGCGGGTCACGGCTCCTCCGTCTCCGTCTGTGTTGTGGTGGAGTGGATCTGGGGGGCGGAGTGGCTGTATGAGAGGGCGGCGGAGTGGGTCTGGGTGGCGGAGTGGATCTGGGCGGCGAAGTGGCTGTATGAGAGGACGGCGGAGTGGATCTAGGGCGGCGGCGGAGTGGATGCGGAGTGGGTGCGGCGGAGTGAAACGAAATGAGGCCAGAAGAGATGCGGGAGGGGATTGACCAATATATAGTCCTCGGTGAAATTACTATGTTGTCCCTGTGTACTTTCAATGGAGCGGATGCCGGAGGAGGGCAGTAGGGGGTTTTCGGAGGCACCAAAATTGGGCAGGGATAAGCGCGCAAACGCCAGAACCCCTAGGCGGGAGCTGGAAAGCATTTTTCTTTTTTTTAGAATAAAATTAAATGGTTTTTTCTTTTATGTCTGTTTATTTTATTAAATTGTAAATTGATATTTGCTTCAAAAAAATGTGACAACAATTTCTACATGATTGGGATAAAAAGTAAGTTTGTATATAATGATATTACCATGTTATTATAATGCTTTACAATGTTGTTTTTAGTATTTGTAACCTATTTTGATATATGAAGGACATGATTCCAATGTTTTGTTTTTTTAGTATTTATAATATCTGATGTACGCATAAAATTTTCAGTATGATAATATTTTAGGTCTCAAATTATAGGGAGACATACATGATCCCTTTTTTGTATATATATACACATGTAACATACATTCTACTTAACTATAATGTGTGTGCTTCAATGAATTTAAACATTTAGTAAGTTGATTAGCACTTCATAAGATGACATACTATGTGAGCATATGAGAATGACTTGATTAGCACTTCATAAGATCATATACATGCAAGGTGTGCTTTGTTACTATATAACATACATACACACATATATGCTATAATATGCACTTCACATATAACTAAGCACTTGATAAGGTAAGGTCTACATGCTTGCTTATATCAACACATATAATTATGCACTTGAGTTGAAAAGATCATACAGATGCTTGGTTATATCAATACACATAGGTATATGATGTGTGAGATCATATAGCTATACATGCTTGGTGTACTTATACACTTAACATGGACCATACAATGACCATTAGAGTGCAAGTTGGACAATTAGTGTACATTGATGAAGGTCTTGAACAGTACATTGAAAATCTAGTTCAAATTTGATTCAAAATGAGCTTGAATCATTGATTTGACCACTGTTTGACCATAATGGACCCACCAGTCAGCCTCATCCCATGGTGAACCGAGTCCAGCCATATGGAAGGCTCACTCCAGTGGACCAACCCTGTCAGCCTCTTACCCCAACGGTCTGATACCCCCCAATCCGTCCCCAAATCCCCGAATTCCCCAAATCGCCACAGCCGAAGTTCCTTCGACGCCTCGCCGCCGGGACCGCTACCAGGTGCCGCCACCGCTTGCACTACCAACCGCCACCGCCGCTGCCAGCCGACTAGGGTTACACCTCAATGGCAACCTCTGCTGGCTCAAGCTCATCACGGAGCTCCATGGAGCAGTCCAGGGCGCGATCCCCGTACTCCTCTCCAATTCCATACCGCCACCCCCCTACTCCTACACACCGGCTCTGGAGTGCTACTGTGGTCAGAAGACTCCCAGGTGGATCTCATGGAGCAATGCAAATCCTGGAAGGAGGTACAATGCATGCCCCAAATACAAGGTGAGTTCAATTTGCATTGTGATGTGTTGATTTCAATCTAGGTAATAGTCTACCTGACAATCTGAATGTATGTGGGTGCTAGGCTGGTGGATGCCCTTTCTGGGAGTGGTTTGATCCCAAGCCAATAGAGCATCAGGTCGAAATTCTTGTTGATTTGCGAGATGCAGTTAGGGTCTTGCGTAGCAAGAATGAAACTCTAGAGCTAGAGAAGAACGAACTCAGTTTTCTGCTAGATGAAGCACATTTGGAGATGGCCAAACTGGTGAAGGAAAAGGAGGAGGCCATGGCACTTGTGAAGGAGCTTGAGGCCAAGGCACTTGCCAAGCCACAGAAGAAGCTGAAGGCAGTGTGTTGTGGTTCACTGATCTTTCTTGCTGTTTTTTTGGCACTGATGGTGGCAATGTTTAGTAAAGGTGCTCAGCCCATGAAGCTACAACTACCTACTATGAATGTCTGAATTGGCAATGTCTGAATGTTAACTGAATGTATGAGTTAACTGAATGTATGAGTTAAATGAATGTATCAGTTAACTGAATGTATGAGTTACTAAATGTATGTTGATGTCTGAATTGTCACAGTTATTGAATGAGTTAATGTATGAATGAGTTATTGTATGAATGAAAAATTGTTTGAGTTAACTTAACTGTATGAGTGAATTTGTTGTATAGACAGATTTTGCTAGAATCTAGAGACAACAACATCCCAAAAATGACAGCTAATCAACATATCCCAGAAATGATAGAATTTGTTACAATCCCAAAAAAAGAGCCACTGTTCAAATATTTGTGCTCCATCAACATCCCAGAAGTATACATCCCAAAAATGACAGAATTTGTTACAATATTTGTGCTCCAAAAATGGCAGCTAATCAACATCTAAAAAATGACAGCTAATCATCATCATTACATTCCATGGGATCCCTATCATTGTCACTATAATACTCTAAGATGGTGTCATCTACATAGTCATCATCCTCATCACTGTTCTCAGCCATGTCTTCTTCTCTTCTATTGATAAGAGCTTGTAAGTTACCAACAACAGAAGATTTGTAAATTGGAGTTGTAGCTCAACTGAACTATCTCCTTGAGCTGACCATAAAATTCAGTCGACACTCCATTGTGTGTTCCTTCTGCCAGCACACCACTGTTTTGTGTCTGCCTTTGTCTTTCGTGGTCAATAGTGTTGTATCGAACACCATTCACACTACATGATGACCATAATCTGACCCTAAGGTCAGGTCGACATGATATTGCATAAAGCCCTTCATTGACCTCTTCACGATTATCCTTCCACAACATCTTGATCTAAAAAGACAACAGATTAAGTGAAAAATGTGGAACTCAGATTTAGAAGACAACATGATATATTGCATAAATTATGGAACCACTTACATGACTCCTAAACCAAGCAGGAAATTCATTTTCTAACCTACTCTCAATATCATGGCCACCCTCTTTCTCTAACTCTTCTCTAAACTTGCTGCACAGACAGTTCACAATATGAGTATTGGTCATGCAGGTTTAGCATAGTTTTTAGTAGCACACAAAATTTAGAAAAAACACTCACCTCAAATATGGCTCCACCTCATCACAGTTGTTTAGCACATACCAACAAAGCTTATCAAATTCTTTGTTTTCAAGATATGTTTCCCTGTTGGCTCCCAAGAGTTTAACACCATGCTGGAAGACAGAGAGGTCACCATTTGGTGGATCCCATTTGTCATCATCACGATTAAATCTAGTGACAACATCTTCCATGTACCTTGAACAAAAGGTCAATGCCTCATTAGCTATGTACGCCTCAGTGATGGATCCTTCAGGTCTAGCTCTATTCCTCACGTACCCCTTCAAAGTGCCCAATTGGCGTTCGATCGGGTACATCCATCCATATTGGACAGGGCCTCTTAACAGTGCTTCATCAGGAAGGTGGACAGCCAAGTGGACCATCACATCAAAAAAAGCAGGAGGAAATATTTTTTCAAGCTTGCACAGTATCATAGGGATTTCTGCTTTTAGACGTTTCACAACATCAACCTTTAGTTTCCTACTGCAAAGCTCCCGGAAAAATTTACCCAACTCAGCAACTGCTTCATATATGTCCTTGTGCACTAATCCCCAGAGACCGGTTGGTAAAATTCTTTGGAGTAGGATGTGGCAATCATGGGTTTTGAGGCCCTGCACCTTCGAACCATCTGCACTAATGCATCTTGTCAGGTTGGAAGCATACCCATATGGAAACCGAATACTTTTCATAAATCCACAAAATGCAGTCCTTTCTTCTTTCTCCATGGCATACCATGCTGCTGGCATTGAAACTGAATCACCATCTTCTTGTTCTAAATGCAACTCAGGTCGTATGCCCATATCCTGCAAATCAAGTCTCGCATTAACTGTATCCTTTTTCTTGCCATCAAGACGGAGAATTATGCCGAGAAGGGCATCACATATATTCTTCTCTATATGCATCACATCAAGATTATGTGGTAGCTTCAAGTGTTTCCAATAAGGTAGTTTCCATAGGGCCGACTTTCGACTGAACAATTTTGGCTCCTGATCCTTCTGTCCACGCTTCCTTTTCTTGCTACCCTCAGGCTTACCAGAACTAACATCTTTTACCTTCTCTAGAGCCTCCAAAGTTTCATCCACAGTCAACTTTGCTGGCTCTATTTGGTTTTCTCGGTGTCCATCAAAGGCCAAGCTTCTTCTCCATTTGTGAGTTTTTGGGAGGTAGCGACGGTGTCCAATGTAGCATATCTTTTTCCTAAGACTCCTTGACAATGGATCTCTATTGCAATAAATACATGCATAGTAACCTTTAGTAATTCACCCTGACAATACACCCAAAGCTGGATAATCATGTATGCACCATAGTACTGCAGCACGAAGGTCAAACTTCAAACCAGTTAATGCATCATAAGTCCTGACACCTTCCTAGAGTTTTAACAAATCCTCAATGAGAGGTTCTAAGAATACGTCAAAGTCCTTGCCTGGAGACTTTGGTCCTGGGATGAGTAATGCCATGATGCAGTTGGATGCATCAGTGCATGACCATGGAGGTAGATTGTACACCTTTACAAGTACAGGCCATATGCTATAACTTGTGTTCATGTTCCCGAATGGATTGAAGCCATCTGTAGCTAAACTAAGCCTTAGGTTTCTTGCATCTTCAGCGAAGCTAGGATACATATCATCAAAGTCTTTCCAGGCTTCACCATCGGCTAGATGGGTCATTTCATTTTCCACAGCCACCCTCTTCTCCTTGTGCCACCGGGTCTCCTCAGATGTTGCTTTGTTTGCAAACATCCTCTTTAGCCTAGGTATAAGAGGAAAGTATCTCAAAACCTTTTTTGGAACCTGTTTGGCACCATCAGCATCTACCCACCTAGATTCCTTGCATTTTGGGCAAATGTCCACTTTGGCAAGATTCTTCCGAAACAACACACAATTGTTGTCACAAACATGGATTAACTCATATCCAAGGCCCAATTCTTTGATATATGTCTTTGCTTTGTCATATGAATCTGGAAGACAACTATTAGGGAATGACCTTGCCAATAACTTCAATATAACACTGATTGCTGTGTTGCTAATCCTATAGAAGGACTTGATGTGTAGCAATCTAACTAGAAAAGAGAACCTAGAATGAATAGAACCTGGGCAAAGAGCACGTTTTGCATCTTCAAGAACTTTCACAAACATAGGCTGTTCTCCATCTTCTTCTATAGCTGTGTACAAGTCTGCAAGCATCTCTACAGTACCCAGATCATCTTCATTGTTAGCCTCATCCTCATTGACCACATCACCTAGATGATCAGGCTCATCTGCATCCTCTGCAATTTCAATAATCTCAGCATCAAAAGCTTCTCCATGGTGTACCCACCGAGTATATGTAGCTGACCATCCATAGAGGTACACATGGTTATGCACATCTTTCTGACTCAGCGAAGACTGATTCAGACAATGGCGACAGGGGCAAAGTATAACATCATCTGCATTGAATCTATCCCGAACATATGACATAAATTGATCAACGCTGTCTGTGAACTTATCACTGAACCGAGTAGCACGAATCCATGTCCTGTCCATCTAATCAATGTAACAACAATTACCTCTAATAAGCCATGTCTAAACAGCTATGAAATGCTATGAATTGCAGGCAATGAAAGATGACAGTACCTCTAAGTAGCTGAAGTAGCAGCAGGTTGAACACGGAGCAGAGAAGCCGCAGCAGCTGCCCGCCGCCGGAGCTGCCCGCCGGAGAAGCGCGCTACAGCAGCTGCCCGCCGTTAGAAGCCCGCCGCCGGAGCTACTCGCCGCCGGAGCAGAGAAGCCGCAGCAGCTACCCGCCGCCGGAGCTGCCCACCGAAGAAGCGCGCCGCGCCGCAGTAGCTACCCGCCGCCAGAGCTGCTCACCGGAGAAGCGCGCCGTTCCACAGCAGCTACCCGCCGCCAAAGAAGCGCACCGCGCCGCAGCAGCTACCCGCCGCCGGAGCACCTCCTCCCGCCCCCTGCCCGATTCGATTTAGATCTGGGTGGATTGGATTGGATTGGGTTCGATTGGGTTGGGTTTATGATTGATTCAATAATCGAATAAGAAAAAAACTTCCAATCTCTAAACATGACCGAAGTCTTGTTCTGATGGTAAGCCAACTTGGCTCTGAGAGAAGAGGTGGTGGGTTCGATTCTAAGGCACCACCAATTTTTTTTATAAATTCTACTTTTATGACGAAATAATTATCTGACAGGTGGGACCTGAACGGTGAAACTATTCTCTTTCACTTCTATGACGAATCACAGAACACTTGTATGATGATTCTTTCAAATTCGTCACAGTTAAACAAAGGGGTTGACGGCCAAACCAATCATCTATGACCATCTACGTAATTTCATCACTAATGAACCTTATTCCATGACCAAAACTATTATCGTCATTCCGAAATCGTCATAGATGAAAGGATTTCTAGTAGTGACGTCTTGCGTCGTGGCTATCCTGTAACCACAACGAGCAACCTCATGGTGTAGCCGATGTGATAGTCTCTGTTGTACAAAATAATATTAACTGAAAGAATTTAATGTATTAATAATATATTTCAAAGAATATTTTGAATCTTACGTCTAGGAAGCTACGCGTGTCATCGTCCCTGACTCTCGGACGAAAGCGCTCAATGTCTTCAACCGAGTATTTGAGGGTATTGCCCTGCAACAAAGTTCACAGTAAAATTGTGGTGGACATTGAAAAATGAGGACGCTACTAATCTAGTACGGAGTACTAGTTAATTCCTGACCAGTTCCTCAACTCCACTTGTTGCACTGAATTATAAGGATGCTACGACTTGAAGGTGCCACTAACTAAAACAGAGACCTCAAATGCAGAATATATTGGTATGCAATTTAACATAGAAAAATAAGGCAATTGACTTACCACTCTGTCCAAGATTGGTCTTGCCTCCACCTGCCTTCCTACACGAGTAGTTTGGTTGTACGTTGTGTCTTTATCGTCGGAGGACTCGACGTCGACGTAGTCATCTTCTGTCCATTGTAGCCTCAGCCTGCAACGTGTCGCACATTGGTACCAAGCTTGGTACGCCTATACTCACGGTTCATGTGCGGCTCATTGTTCTCATCCATGTTGTCATGCAACAACTCCCATTGTTCAATGTAGTACTGGTGGTGCTTCTCCCAATAAAAAATCTTCCTGTTCTTCTGATGATCCAACCTGCACGTCACGTAAGATATTAGTTTCTGGCAGGTATGAAATTGATGTTGTAAAACGATGGCGCCTAGGCTATATGACGCGACTATTTGATGTAAGCTTCTCAAGAAAGGTACAAAGTGATTGAAGAAATCATACGTAACAGTATAATCATATGTAAGCTTCACTATGGAAAATGTTACCATGTGGGTTCCAAAGAAAGAAGAGAAAATAGATCACAACATGGGTTGAACCCATAGTCCTATAACTTGTCATAATGATGAGAACAAGAAATGTCCATACACGCACATTCATCTCAATCCATGTACATGTCACCATATTAAAAGTGCATGTATGTCGTCATTACTTCATCTTATATAGGAATTAATGGAAATGGACCATCACAAGACAATTGAAATAGCAAAACACTTACTTGAGTAAGTCAATGCCAGTCAAGAACGGAGCCATTGGCCAAAGCTGTCTCACTCCAAATTGGCGTGCAACTCTATCTGGCAGGTGGAACTCGATAGCATAGAAACAGATTAGAGGGCACCTCATCCTGTAGAAGTCGTCATTGCACCCACACATGTTGCTCAACTAAAAAGGAAGTGCCCCTCTCCATCGTATGGCTCCCACGACACCTACAACATGTCCAAACAAGATGTTAGATGCTATACTAAACCATTTCAAACCAGCATGAGAAATAAAATTTACTTACACTAGACGCCGTGAGCGTGTCTAGCCCGTTCGTGAATTCAATGTACACCCGCTATAACCTCACGTGCGGAACCCTAACCTGGTCCCAAAGGTACACCCACGTCAGCTGCCGACATGGAGGCTGACCTAGGAACCACTCATGACTAGCCAGAACCTCGGGATGGCCAACTGGTAGACGATCCCACATCCACAACTAGAGCAGGTACACGCATCCACCAAGTGACGATGAGGACGAAGTCCGATGACACGCCTCGCAAAGCTACCGGTAAAGAAAACCCAACACTGTAGAGCCCCAGCTGTACTGACCCGCCTGGTCCTAGTCACTGAGGCAGTGGACCCACATCCACGACGCAGTGTCACCTATGGCGTTGGGAAGAGAAATGCAGGCAAACAGGTGTAGGATCCATGCCCTATAGTAGTACCCAACTGTCTCCTCATTTGCCTCCTCGGGGCACTGTGCGAACTCTTGCCGGAGCTAGGAGATTAGAACTCCAGAACTACGAGCCCCTTGCTTGCCAACCTCACGCCCAAGGAAGGCCTCTACTCATGCTCTCCAACCTTTTGACCTACACTGCCCAGTCACTGCATTGCCGTGAATCCTCAGACCTAGCATCTTCTGACAATCCTAGAGCGTGCCTGTCATCTCTCCGAAAGGCAAGTGAAAGCTATGAGTCTTCGGCCGCCACCTACATTTTAGACAAAGCAAGATTACATGTCAAAAGGGCAAGCGTATGAACAAATGGCCATGAATGGAGGCAATGATTGAAGATAATACCTATCAACCAACGTAGTTATGGCCGCTGAGTTAAACTTGGGCAACCCATGACGAACCTGAAAAGAGATGACATCTAGGCCAGTTTTTTGCGGGAAAGGAGTGTACCTGTTATCATACTGTATGTCCAAGAACCCATTGTGGGTTCTAGGACGAAGGAGCGGAAGGTCCTGCATGGAATAAAACATAGTTTCTCGTTACTTCACGAACACATGTATGCTCACAAAAATTTGAACAAGACGTATAGATTATTACCTACTCCTCCGCTATGAGACGTCCTCGGTGGGTCTCCTCATACGCCGGGTCGAGCAGGTGGAATTGCGCCATCCTATAAAAAAAGTCAATGAAATAGAAATTCAATATACAATGAAACATAAACTTAGAAATATATAAGTAATTGGCATAATTACAAGCATAAATTGAGACATGCATAATTAATTAAATGAATACAACAAATATGAAATAATAGAAACAACCAATAGTCACACCTCACTAATCTGCCAATGGCAAGTGCGTGAATTGTGGCCCAGTCTACCGCACTTGCCGCACTCGTACTGCTCGGGGTCAGTAAGAAATGGGGTTCCTCTTTCACGCCTCATTCTTTCGGGTATCTGATCCATAACCATCATGTGCCTCGTCCTCTTCCTTGATCCATGCTTGTTCCAATGGTAAGCTAGATCTGTAATGTACTTTGGCCCATTATATGGAGGCCACTCTCTAGGGTCCTGAAAAGGCACGAAGCGGGGGCTCCATGTGTGCACAAGCGTATCGACACTGAACTCGTGATGTATCCAGCTCTCGATATTAAAGTTACGATGCCTAGCTACTGCCACTAAATGAGAACATAGAAAGTGGTACTGCCTTGGTTTACCACAAGTGCATGTGAAATCTTAGAGAATTACCACATGCATCCTCGACTCTCGAACCTCACCGTCGGACATTGTACCGCCCCTATGCTCGACCTGATAAGTCCCTGTGGTGTGGTCAAAACATGTAACCTCATGTGTGTCAGCCCTTTCATTTGCCTTCTCTAGGTGTGCCTTTGGTTTCGGAGTCCATATCTCTCCATCACTCTGCAACTTCAATGCATTGGTGTGTCTATCGTTGAACCTGGCAATAAGCTTGTAGAAGGTGAATTGAACGATTGCATTCATGGGTATACCACGTATCCCCAATAGTAACTTATTGAATGACTCCGCCATGTTGCTGCACTGAAACTCATACCTCCATCCACCGATGTCGTGAGCTCTTGTCCATTTCTCTAAATCCCTCATCAAACCTGTGTGCCATTGTCTACCTTCTACATTTGATGCGGTCCTGACCTGCTCCAACTTTTTCTGAAAGTACTTGTCCTCAAGCTGTCGAGCAGCCTCCTAGAACAGATCAAAGTTATCCTTCACACCATCCTTCCGTAGTAGATTCTCGGCAAGGTGCCGAGTACACCAACAATGGTGCAAAGGTGCATACCCCTCTATCTGCTCTCGCACGACATTAAGTATGCCCTGGTGCCTATCAGATATGACGCCAACCTCCCTGCCAGGCCCAACCACATGTATCCGGACTAGCCTCAAGAACCATCCTCAACTGTCATTGTTCTTATTCTCAACCAAAGCAAATGCCAAAGGAACCAACTTGTTGTTCGCGTCAACGGATATGACTATAAGAAGTGTAGGTGCAACCTCCACATCCATATCAGGTTTCAGGACGAGAGGGTAAAAGTATGTCTGTTGACTCAATGATGGGGAAAACCCATGAGGGATGGGATCAACTAACACCCGATGCACAACCACGTCCAAACTTTAGAACTGGCACTTCATAGCCGATCTCACATAGTTCTCCTACTGGTCTGCACACCCAAATGGGATCATCTTCCTTAGGATGTTGGGAGGGGAACCTAGGTGAAGTACACCCTCCACTGCGATGCCATCATCTCCATGACAATGTAGCTCCTCCCGAGCCCTTGCAACCAACTCACTAAATGAAGGCTTCTCATTGAATAACACAGGCACGCTTTGCATCTCAACAAACTCAACATATCCATAGCGATCTCTTTCCATGGTGCCTCCATAATATATGCTCACTAGGTTGTCCATCTAGTTCATACACATAAGGACGCACAATTCCTTTAGTCCAATATAAATGAAGCATACTAAGTACAAGGTCTCTAGTATGTAATAACTAACTAAATAGATACTATCAATTCACTACTCACAACTAAGTACTACTAACTAACTATGTCAAGTAACTATCTAACTAACTATGTAACTAAGTATATAACTATTTAACTATCTTACTAACTATATAACTATGCAACTAACTATATATCTAACTATGTAAAGTATCCATCAATCAACCTATCAATCTAAATATCTTTCTACCTATCTAAATCACTACCACACTAACCAACTAATAACCACTATTAAATAACAAAATTTAAAAACTAATGTACCCCGAGTGCAGGGGAGGCGCAGTCGGTCGACAAGAGACAGAGACGGCTGACGGGGAAGCTGTCGTGCGCCCACGCGTGCACCCGGGCGGCAACCGGAGTGGCCAAGCGGGCGGGGGCGGGCGGCCACAGGAGGCCGGCAAACGGCACCCCGCTACCGGCCTACGGCCCCCGCTGCTCTTGTGGAGCGAGCAAGGGAGGGCAGCGCAGCAGGGGCCAGCGCGGTTGTAGTTGTCCGGGTTCGACGACGGGTAGGGCGGCGCAGCTGTCATGGGCGGGGCACGGCGCCTCGTGGCTCGGCGTGCGGGGTGGGGATGGGCGCGGCCGGGCACTCCCAGCCGACGCGGTGCAGCACGGCGCGCGGGGCTCGGCGGCCCGGGGCGCGGCTGGTCGACGCGTGGGACGGGGCGCGCGGTCCGGCGCGCGGGACGGGCTCGGGCGCGCGGGGCGTGGCTGGCCGCGGCGCCGGTGCTCGGGGCGGGCTCGCCTACCGACGCAGAGCGCGGGGATGGGCGAGCTGGCGCGGCACCGGAGACAGAGGCGTGAGAGAGAACGGGAAAGGAAGAGAGGAGAGGAAGGAGGAGAGAAAGAAAACAGACGCACCTATAAGGCCGGAACGGCGCTAAGATCTGTGGCGTCAAGGTGCCTGTCAGGTCACCGTCACGTTTTCATTGACGCCTAAGTGGCCCCAAAATCTAGGCGCCATATGCACTAGCACCGAGAAGTGTAAGCTCGGCGCCAATTACTCCGACGCCGAGCTAAGGGTCCAGATTTTAAAATCATACCTCCAGGCACATTTGTGAAAAACTTTCGAAAAAAAAAAATTCGGCCGGGAGGTACCCGTACATCCGATGGTCTAGCTTCTTGATCTGGAACTTGATTGCCTCGGGATTGAAGCAGCCCATGCTTTCGGTTTGGCAGGTGGAGCGAGTGGAGCATGTCCACTCGGACGAGCAAAGATGCTACTGGAGCGTAAGACCGAAGAACGTATTGCAGCGTTGACGCTGCACGCAAATTTTGCCTGCCAAGCAGTAGCCGGTGCCCGTTAGTACCCAAGCCAAGGCCAACCACAGGCCTTTGGAGACAAAGAAAGCATAGTCGTCTCTTGGGTAGCTCTCCGTGTAGATGCTTCTTCCATCTTCATCATAGAACCGTTGTCAAGCGGTGCATCAGTGGTGACTGGTGAGATGCAGCCCCGGATTGCCGCACCACCTAGTCCACCGTCACGAGCACAAACTGCCGCCGCTAGCGGTTGGGAATTAGTAGAAGCAACAGCTGGCGAAGGAACAGGCCATTGCCGAACACGACAATCCAGACTTGCACCGCCGTGGTGAAGCTGACAGACTGAAGATGATCGCATCGCCGGAACCAACATCAAAATTGAGGATCAAGACCATGGGTAATCGAGTAGACAATCAAACAAGATGGATCCGGAAGGAGGAGAAGAACACGCGGGAGAAGGGACGCACGCGAGGGAGTCACCTGCAGGGCCACCGACGGCGAGCGAGCATGGATCGGAAAGTTTACCGAGCGAGAAAGCCGGGACAAAGATCGACTCGGAGACACCGTTGGAACCAAATTTTCTTTCTCTCAAAATCGCCAACTCGGCATTTACGAAAGGATATAGAGAAGTTGCAGGAGATTCTCTAATTACCTTATGAGCTATCAGTTGTCTTTTTAGATCATGCATGCAATTAGTAGTTGTTTTCTAGATCATGCATGCATTTGTCTTGTTCGACTCGAGAAAAAAGAACTGGCCAGGGGTCAGGCGGATTTTTTTTTCTCCGCTAATCTCTATATACCTATATGAAAACATAACGTGCAGGACACAGATATGGCGTGACCCGTCGTGCAGTAGGGCAGCGCGTGACCTAGCCCCGCACTGCGACCAGCACCCAATCCCACCCCCACTCACTTCCATTTTCAGGTGATCTATCCGTCCGTTGCCAGCCGCCACGTCCTCTACACCGATTTTGCAGACACCACTTGCTCCATTAATCCAAATCTGCTCCTCCTCTCCGCCGATCTACTCCTCCTCTCAGCAGATTGGCTGCTCCTCTCTGCCGATTTGCTCCTCCTCCCTGCAGATTGGCTACTCCTCTTCGCACTAAACACATGAATGCAGGTAATCTCCTCCTCCCCAATTCTTACCTACCATTGAAATCGATCTTTGTCCCTTCCTCTGCAAACGATTTGTGTATGCATCTAGATCGGTCGGTGACATACAGTCTAGATGTGGACTTCAAGGTCCAGTTGCTTGTTTTCGCCCACATATTTCATATTAGGTGGAACGATTGGACCTCCTCTGAACAACTAAGAGAGGTGCAAACCAATGTTGCTTCTGTAGGTGGTGTGCTTCCCGAAACTGGATGGCATTTCATTGTCTAAAATAGGATTCAGTTATGATGGTGCCCATCCTTGTAAAAACTGTGAAACAGACAAACTTGGTTACATCCATGGCTCTGGATGCTCAGAGAAAAGTGTAGACATCTCTATGTAAATCTTGAAATGGCATATCATTTGTTGCAGATAGTACCCAGTTATAATGAAGTTGCCCCACATTGTAGAAAATCATTGTCTGGTGTACATAGTACAATATTTGAAATGGCATTGTAGTTATTAATTGTTTGTCGCAAGTTCTTATCTGAAATTGATGTAGTAGTGATGGAACCAGTAAAAGTTTCATATGAAGGATACACTACTTTCTTGGACAAAACAAAGAAATCTAAAAAAGGGAGTTTATGATTATGTATTGTGATCAATAGATAGCCCAGAAAGCATGATGGTTTCCCCATGTAGCAACTAATCTGTCATGTTCATTGAAATTAGGCAAACTTGAAATGGCATATTAATTCCTTCATGTGCTTTGAGTTGTTGTACCTCCCACATCAGTTTAATGTACAATGCCAATATTAGTAATGTCTAAACTTGTTTATCTGAATTTGATGTTTAATTGAATTTACTGTACAAATATTGGTGATCATCCAAACTTGCTGAACTTATATTGAACTAGATGTTTTTTTAATAATAATATATAAAAATAGTATTTATGTTTGTTTTGGTTTTTTATTTTGACAACTTTTGTGCTGCAATAGTTTTAGAAGATGAATACAACTTCATGCATCTGATAGTAGAGGCAACCAATGTACCTACTTTGTATAGTTAGAATTGTAGTTCATTATAATTCATTACGTGACAAATAAAATAGTGCAACAACTTATATTTGTGGCAGTTTTTGTTTTGTTACAGGAAGCCATGCCTATATTGCCGAGATGTTTGACCTAAATTTGGAAGCAATAGATATTGAAGCTTTCTGAATGTGTTGCAGTTGAAAGCAACCAACGCCATGTGACAGAATGCGGGCTTCTAATAGTAGAGAGTAACCAGAAAAATGAAGGTGTAGTTGCTCCAAGTGGTACAACAGCTGAAAATGCTCAAATTGCCTTCAGGGAAGTGCAAACTCAGCACAATTTGAGCATAATGCAGCAGCCAACATCAATTTTCAAGGAGAGTGTCGTGGATTCGTAACCGCGGCAAGCATTGTGGTTGTTCGTCGGAAGTCGATGTGTGGGTCTACGGTGGCTCGGACACTCAAAAACACAAGAGGGGCACGGCAATGTATCCTGGTTCGGGCTTCCGACTTCCGAGCCCTAGTGTAGCAGTGTAGTGTTCTTTTTTGTTCAGAAGTACCCGAATTGGGGATTACAATGATGGAGATTGAGAGTTTGGCAGGGGATCGCTCGATGCTATCCTAGGGCTCGCCGGTGTTCTCTAGCAACGAGTAAGAAACTGGCCTTCTCTAGCTGGGGTTCTTTCTGGTTTGCTTGGGAATCGTCCCCCCTTAATACATGGGTCAACCCTCCTCTTATATTCTGAGGAGGGCTCGAGTACAAGTCGATTTGGGTTCTAGTTTTTGGTCTACGTGCACCGAGGAGCACGAGTACCTGGCCACGGCATGGATGGACCCTGCCTTGCCGTACTAGGAGGAGTCGATGGGGCTGCAACCGTCTCCTGATGCTGCTGCCACCACCAACTCTTGACTGTCAGGAGCTGTCTGTTATGGCGGCCTCCCCTGGGTGAACCTTTTCGAGGCTTCCTTGGCTAGCAAGAAGCCTTCATCTGGTGAGGCTGACTAGTGGGCCCTGGAGCTGGCTGCCCCTGGAGTTGGTGAAGTCGCTTGTCCTGTTTGTGTCATGCTGGTTGCATGACCCTGTCGAAGGAATGGCCGACAGAGTTTCACGTCCGTTGAATGGGCAGACGACATGGAATCTTCATACTTGCTAGGCCTCGGATGCCTAGCAGGTTGCCCAAGGCCGGGGACGTTGGTTCATCATCCGAACGCTAGCTTGGGTCTATGCTATGTTGGAGTCATTAGGCTCAGGTTGCCGTCGCCCAACAACCCGGGGCCTTAGCGAGCCCCCAAGCCCCGAGCAGTGGACACAGGCATGCTCGGGCTCTTGCTGACTCCTTCTAGAGGATGCACACGAGTTTACCCGATGGGTATAGCCCCTGAGCGATCGTGTGAGATCGGTCGGTGGTCCGTCGGTTGGCACCTTCCAACCCGGGGACTTAGCATACCCCTATTTTGGCTCTCATTAGAGAGTCTAGGTCACATGCAATCTCCATAAGCACAAATGAGTTAGAAGGCTCCTAGCACTCCCTGTTGACGGTTGTTAATGTCAATCATAAACCATCAACATATCATATATATATACTTAACTCAATCACCAAACATAGGTATAGGGGTTTAAACTAACAAATTCTATAAATTTTGGTGAATCTATGAATGCAGGAGGATTTATCCAAAAAATGAGCAAGGTGGACCCAATCGTCAAAGCAAATCGCAACCAACCGTGACGAAACCGACAGGGGAGTCGGCCGGCCCTACCACTAGGCCGGCTGACCTATGGGTCCCCCCTGTCAGGCCCTCCTTCATACGTCGGTGTCCCACCGCCTTTGAGAGTTCATCTACGCCATTGCTCAAGATCGGTTCATATCGAGGGTCGAGATCAATATCAAGATACACTAGGAGAACTAGATCTAGAGCTCTCCAATGTAGTAGATTAGTAGCTCAGGAGTGAGGGTCGAGTTGGGCTCATGCTCAGGTTCCGAATCCAATCTCGAAGGCTCGGTAAATCCATTGTATCTTCACTTATATATCTTATAAGACTTCATTATCATTATATCATTCTTATTTACATGGTTATACTTATTCTGAATGTATATCTTGCTTAGTTAATGTTATATTTACTTTTGTGTGCGGGTTCATCATAGAGCGCTTAGCATTCTAGTTTACCGGTTGGGCTGAGTAGCCGAGCCTCGTGTAAGCAAGGTGCTTATACGATGCTCTGCCTGTGAGTGCACCATGTTCCCTAGGCGTGTGGTAGCAGCAGGTGGTGACAGCCTCGTCTATCCTTTGTAGTCCACCCCATGTTGAGCAGGTTCTTAAATTGTAGGACCATAGTCGCATCAGTAGAGTTATCTTTTGTGGTGCTCTACTATCTAGCGGCGTCCCGAAGTGCATAAGAGTAGAGTGAGCTTAGCTATAGTTGGATATCTACTTTGATCCTATAATAAGAATATCGTATGAATCTACCTCACCCATTGTTCTCCTGAGTTAACTAGTTTATATTTATAGATTTATCTCTTGTGTGTCATCCAGCATAATTCCTATCATTACCTTTACCCCTACAATGCTGGAATGTTAATAGATACTCCTTTGTTATTATTTAACAAATCTTTATTCCATTGTCTTCCTGTGGTAAAATATTAATAACGATACCTGGAATACTTTCGGTGAAATGTTACAATGGTATTATGTGCACTTGCGGAAGTCATATATTTTAGTTTTCACTCATGAATACCAACAAGCATTTTGGCACCGTTGTCGGGAAAACAATTAGCGTAAAGATTTAGATCATTAAGATACCACTAGCTTTAGTAGAATTACCCCTGTACTGTTATATTGTGAAATAGACAGGACAATAGATGCCGTTTTCGACCTTCTGGCAAGCTTTCACAAGAAAAGAAGAAACATTAAAGAACCCCAGGGTGCCTGAGCATTCAAGATCCATCACTGGAACCCTACCATCTCACAGGTTTGTATAGACATATATAAATATGTATTCTAACCATGTGTAGATTGGAGAAAAAGTTTGACGTCACAAGAATTCAAATCACATCTCAAGTGACGAATACAGACGCTGCACTACTCACAAATTCTATCTTGTGAGTCATGGTAAGTATGATCAAGAAAGGTGAGATAGTCTTGCTCATGGACTTTAAACTTGATGAGTAGTTATCTTTTAACTTTTTGCATTCCATTGCATGTTTACTTTGGATAATCCATGCATCCATTCCGTTTAGTTTAAGTTTTCTATATCAAATTCACAGCATATTTGGTTACCTACATATATCCATATCGTTTGCATTTAAAAAGAAAAAATGTGAGCACATGAAGGCTCATGCTTATTTAAAAAAATCTACTCACCATGATTATGCTCTTTTATCTCCACTTGAATAAATCTCTGTAATGCTTTTATGATACCTTTGTTTGCTATAGTATGTTTAAGGTTTGGAGTATGTTCATACATTTTTTAAATTAAGCATGGTGCTTAGTTTTGGAGTGCTGATCTTACTCCCAAAGGCTTTTTAAATTAAGTGTGGTGCTTAGGTTAAAATGCTTTTCTAAATCAAATTAGTCAGTGACTAGTTTAATTTTTGAACTAAGAGTGTGCTTTAGTAGATACTGGATATTTTGTTAGATAACCCCTGCAAAAAACTCTAAAATTCAATCTGGGTAAGTCGAAGAGATTAATTCACATCAAAGATGAACCAAGGCATGTGATGAACTCCAATAACTCTGCGCAAAGAAGACCCAGCTCATTCTTCATGGAAGGAAGAACTGTGAGTATCAAGGTTTATTCACTTATCTTTTGTTGCAAGTTATCTTCGCCTTGAACCATGCTACAATGCAGCAAACACATAAAATTTGTTAATAAACAAAATCTATGCTAAAGTAATCCTAAAACCATCCTTTCATTAGCTTAGAGGAAAATTACAAAAGTTATGGACAACAACCTATATTGCAAATTTGTTGTATTCCCTCGGGTATGTATCCACTAACATTTTATAGAAAAGAATAAACATAAGCTATGCATGTTCATGGTTTGGTATGAACCTACAAACCCAAAAATTGCCACTATAGCTGAGGAAGTGGACAAACAAATCAATAGGTCTTGAGCAACGTCGAAGCTAAGATGATGATGAGAAGCAAGACGCAACCCACCTCGTATTAGCCAGAATACGTCTGCTTTCATCATCTTTGAAGACACTGATTCACATATCGACATCAAGAACCAGGACAATGAGATGTCACTACATCATGGAGTGTAATCTCGTGTCAACAAAAAAATAGTGGTGGTCTGCCGACGGTGTCTCACGAAATCATGAACAATCATGGGTACACAAAGACACCTCTAACTCTAAGTCATTGAAGATGAAGCTTCCATGCGAATACCAATGAGGTTCCTTCTTTGATCATCAAGACAGCTGGCGTACCGCTAACAAACAAAGAAGAACAACTCCCCGCCACACCGTTACAAGACAAAGACAATCAAGGGGGAACTTGAGTTCGCATCCCTAAAGAACACCAACTCATCAACCAGGAATGAACAAAAATCAAGAAGGGTTGATGAGGGAAGAACAAGCAACTGTCAGAATGCTACAAAGAAAAGGAAAGATCCTACTCATTGGACTACAAGCCCTCACAAGGTATATCCAACCAAGCATTATGCAACATAGAATTGCATTCACAGGAGAATTCTATCATCCAAACTTAATTCTGAATTTTGCAAAATTCAAGTATGTTGAGCAGGTTCTTAAATTATAGGACCGTAGTCGGGTCAGTAGAGTTAGCTTTTGTGGTGCGCTACCATCTAGCGGCATCCCGAAGTGCATGAGTAGATTGAATCTTAGCTATAGTTGAATATATACTTTGATCCTCTAATAAGAATATCATAGGAATCTACCTCGCCATTGTTCTCCTAAGTTATCTAGTTTATATTTATAGATTTATCTCATGTGTGTCATCCAACAGAATTCCTATCATTACCTTTACCCTACTATGCTGGTATGTTAATAGATACTCCTTTGTTATTATTTAACAAATCTTTATTCCATTGTTTCGTTGTGGTAAAATATAAATAACAATACCTAGAATACTCCCGGTGAAATGTTAAAATGGTTATTCTATGCACTTGTGGAAGTCTTATATTGTAGTTTGCACTCATAAATACCAACACTCCCCAAGCATGGACACTAAGTACCAAGGGTGCCAAGCACCAGCTAAGGCTAGCCACACTCTCTTTTTATAGCCCCCAAGGGCCAACTAGCCATTAGGCAAAAAGTGCCCAGACTACGCATGCACCAGACACGTCCAGTGCCCACCCGATGCCCCTAACGGCTACTTTCCAACAACTCTCAAACTAGCCATTTGCCAGATCCCTATCTGGTGACCCTATTCGATGCACACCGGATAGGTCCAATGTGTACAATGCTCGAAGAACTAAAAGCCCTAGTTTGATTTTGGCTAATTGATGAAACCTATTGAACTAACCCTATGTATAAGTGTGTAGAAGAGATAGGTTGGTCCAAGTCTAAGTGATGGAGCTAGATGGCACTCAAGTGATGGAGATGGCCAAAAGATGGTGTTCAAGTGCTCCAACTTGGAAAAGAAGAAAGAGAAAAACAAAAGTCTATGGAGATCAAGACGAAGGTATAAATAGGATTTTATTTTGCCAATCAAGACGTAATAGAGTGCATGATTGAGTTTAGGATAGATAGCCATACTATTAAGAGAGACGATCTCATGTTGAATACGGCTATCTAGTGCCACTAGGTGAATTAACTCCATGCATTTGCATTAGGACCTTGTGACTGCTAACAACCCTTGAAAATGTTTGTGAAAATTGCTAACTCACGTACACAAGTATTGGAACATTGTGGAGTTAACACATTTGCTTAAGGGTTGAAGTGTTGGAAGAATTAGAGAAGCTCTGCTTGCATCGGACGCTAAAGTCGCAAGCATCAGATGCTAAGGTTTAGCGTCCGATGGCTAACCCTAGCGCAGCAGAGGCTCAGCCAGGTGAAGCAGAGGCATTGGATGCTAACGCTATAGACATCAGACGCTGAGTTTGCATCTGATGTGAATTGGCTGCTCTCTGTCTTAGAAAATAATTCTTTGGACTCTACGTGAAGGCATCAGACGATAGCTGTTGGCGGTCCTTAACGATCAAACCCGACCACCAAATAAGATACAAAAAGAGGAGAAATTGGCAATCTTAAACACATATGCATTTACAATTGACCTATTTCATATGTATTTGGAGGTTATTATTTTGCAGGACATAAACACAAATGCATGGAAAATTTCACTGAAAGGCGCTTTCTAACTCTGATTTGCGCAAAGGAATAATAGAAACGCCCAGCAACTTTCATCATTCGGGCGAAGTACCACCCGAGGAGCGACCCAGGACTAGCCCACAGCTCGCCACATGAAGGCGGTGATGAGGGGGCTTGGTCAGGGGGTGGGTGACCCCCCACTGGCGCCTCTCGGCCCTCCCTTCGATAGGCGGTGACATGTGAGCATGCTGAGGCGGTGCACCCCGGTACTTCATGCCAAGAATAGCCACAACACTGCCCTTGCTCCTTGTATAAATATAGGGGCAACCCCCTCTTCAACACACACACACCATTTTGGGCTTCTTCACACAACACATTGAGCTCACCTCACTCTCTCTAGTTCTCTTTTACCTTTTAGTAGTTGTTTAGAGCAAGGCAAAGCTATCTTGGAGAGCTTGGCTCCTTGGAAGAAGAGACCTTTGGGTATGAATAGAAATATGAGTTTTTCCAAAGTCATGCTCTCATCTTACATTTATAGTCATACTTATGAACTAGAGTAGTTGGTCTTGATATATGAACTAGTCTATAGTTTGTATGTCATGAAAGTAGCATACATGACTTCAAGCTTAACTACTCATATAACTTATATAATTGGGATTAGAGCTAAGTTGTGGTGGCTGTTCATCGTGCTTTTGGGTGTGCCCAAGTCCTTTACATGTCGATCCGTAGGGTCGGGGACCTAGGGGGATTTGGGTAGTTTCTGTATACGCAAGTGTGGTGCTTGGGTATGGAGAGATAGATGAATGCATTGTCCCTCTTCACGGTTGAGGGGTAGCTGGCAGGTGGTGAGAGCCCTATTCGTCCCTTATTACCCCCACGTTTATTTAGGGTGTAGGAGTCTAAATTGTCACATGAGGCTACTGGCAATCCAGTACTCGTTGGCCTCCTGATTTGCTTCACACTTAGCCCTAAAACTAATTATGTAACTTGTATGATCATTAACTAATCTTTGTATGACTATAGTAGACCAATGCCTACTCGACTTAGGATTATTCTTTTATCTTTCTTTTCTCTTTTATCCTTTGAGGAATACCAAGTGTGTGTCCACTATCTTGAAATCACCGTTCTTACCCCTGTTATAAGCATTGGTGTACTTGTAAGCATTATTATTCATGATCATATCCATACT
The DNA here is from genome assembly GCF_019320115.1 of Miscanthus floridulus. Taxonomy (NCBI): domain Eukaryota; kingdom Viridiplantae; phylum Streptophyta; class Magnoliopsida; order Poales; family Poaceae; genus Miscanthus; species Miscanthus floridulus. The sequence goes on along the minus strand of NC_089597.1, from coordinate 66,977,447 downwards.
AGACTCTTAATCAATTAATGCCTTCCTTTGGGAAAATATAAATAACGATACACTAAATACTTCCGGGTGAAATGCTACAATGATAGCTCCGTGCGCTTGCGGATAAATATCTAAAACTGTTAAGGAACTATCAATGCTATTTCTTAGTACCATTGCTACATACTAGTGATGTTGCTAAGAAATACCAACAAGCACTTCTGGCGCCGTTGCTGGGGATACAAACCTAGTAGCTACACTAAGAAGTGTCAACAAGCATTTCTGGCGCCGTTGCCGAAAAAGGCATAATTGATTGAAGAATCTAGTAGGACATGTTCATGATAATATGCATGTAAGGTAGCCATTATTTATGCAGGCTAACTTTGCTTGTTTTCTCCTGTTGTGGATGAAAACAGGATAGTGTATGACCGGTTACGATCTGCCGAACAACTACATCAAAAATCCAGAGGCACTCCTAAGGAAGAAACAGTCATGTGGTGCTTCTTCTTCTGCCACTCCACCGATAGATGTACTAGTCACCCCTGCACCATCCGCTACTCCAATCATGGCCAAGACACTCCATGACTACTCCATCCCTGTTGTTGCCAACGTGCCCGTTGGGCCGGCTGTCAACACCGGCAATGGAAACTTCGAGCTCCGCACCAGCCTCATCACGATGGTGTAGGAAAACCTGGCAACTCTAGTTAATTGCTCATGGCATTGAGTACCCTCTCTTGTGTTGGTTCTTACGGCGCCCTTGTGTAGGGTTATGCATGTGATGCCTATTAGCACGTGAGCCACCAAGTGAGTGCGTCGTCACAACATGGACTAAGTTGGCGTCAAGCAACCGATGGTGTCATATTGGTATTCATATTGATTGATTTATCTCTTGCCTGGTTCAGTATACCCCACTACCACTCTTGTATTACATTCCTTGTTATATATTTATCTTGTGATAGTTGCTTTCTTTGGTGCTTAGCTAGTAGAGTAATTAGTTGTACCTAGTAACTCTTAATTGGCTAGGTCTCTAGTTGTGTAGTTGCAACCTAGCTAGAGAGCTTGTGTGACATAGAAATCATAGCAAATGTGAGGGATTGTTCCCGTACTCGCCAGGCTAATACAGGTGTCATCCCCTTGACCAACCTACACTAATCCTGACTGACATGAGCCCCCCAGGAGAATGCCATCCGCACCTCCTCTTCAAGATCTTTTTATGGTCGAGTGACACGAAACCATCCAAATGGCAATCCAATACATAAGACAAACACTATGCCATCACACTTATGATTCCAAAATAGATAATAATTTGGTTCATACTAGAAAGCAATGAAATGGTATTACAAATCCCTTATAATCAGGGATAAAATGGATTGGATACGGACATATATCACTAATATTACATTTGTTTCCATATTTCTGTTCGGATTTAGATTCGAATATGGATAGTGTCAGCCATGCCAGATAGGATACGATTGGATATCGACATCATAAATATGCGATTTGAGTATACGGATACGGATATGGTTTCAGATGTTGAATATCCGGACTTGGATACGAACAGATCTAAATCCCTCCAAACGGATTCGATCTCGAATACGGTCGAAAAATATCCGTACCATTTTCATCCCTACTTATAATTAACCCACTATAGTAACTCTCTATTTATTTCACTCACCTTTATTAGAGTTAACATGCAGATCATCTTGGAATTGCCCATTCCAAGGTCTAGAAGTAAGAACAACCGAAGATTCCATCCTAAGGGACTTTAGGCTTTCAAATAAATTCTGTAGCGGTATACAACTGTACCCACACGGAAGAATAGGACTAACCACCATACCCGTGCGCTACGGTAAGGGTTGCCTCACGTCTCCAACCTTTCCCTAATCTAGCCAAAATATCCACAAAAGGGTTGATAAGTTCCCGGGTAATGCTACCACCATCTACCTGGTGCCACCCTCATGCCAGTTTCATGGATAAACAGGTCGCATTTAGTTACTTGGCTTACCAACCTCATTTGCAGTATGTGGTCTATACAGGTGGTTACTCAGACTCACTATCCCAATGAACGGTCCTTAGTTACTCCATGAGTGTTGGTATATTTAACGCACACAGATAAATCCGCAAGCGCACGAATACCGCTTGTAGCTTTCACCCGGAAGTATTCCAAGTATCGTATCCACAGGGAAACATGTGACTTAACTACGGTCTAACTTAACAAGGGGTAGCAACAAGTGAAAGGTCCTAATGGCTAGAGGGGGGGGTGAATAGCCTAATAAAAATTTCTACAACAACACTTAACAAAATGGTTAGACAATTATGAGGCGAAGCAACTGTTGCGCTAGCCTACTCAAAATGCAAGCCACCTACCACAATTCTAGTTTAGATAGTGTCTATTCACACAATAGCTATGACACTACCCTATGTTAGTGTGCTCTCAAAGGCTAACTAAAGAGCCACACCAACCAACCAAGCAAGCTCTCACAACTAACTACACTAAAGAGCTTGACAACTAGTTTGCGGTAATGTAAAGAGAGTGATCAAGAAGGTTATACCGCCATGTAGATGAAGGAACCAATCAATCACAAGGATGAATAACAATGAAGACCAATCACCTCGGAATCAATGATGAACACAATGATTTTTACCGAGGTTCACTTGCTTGCTGGCAAGCTAGTCCTCGTTGTGGCGATTCACTCACTTGGAGGTTCATGCGCTAATTGGCTTCACACGCCAAACCCTCAATAGGGTGCCGCACAACCAACACAAGATGAGGATCACACAAGCCACTGAGCAATCCACTAGAGTACCTTTTGGCTCTCCATCGGGGAAAGGTCAAGAACCCCTCACAATCACCACGATCGGAGCTAGGAGACAATCACCACCCTCCACTCAACGATCCTCGCTGCTCCAAGCCGTCTAGGTGGCGGCAACCACCAAGAGTAACAAGCGAATCTCGCAGCGAAACACGAATACCAAGTGCCTCTAGATGCAATCACTCAAGTAATGCACTTGGATTCTCTCCCAATCTCACAAAGATGATGAATCAATGATGGAGATGAGTGGGAGGGCTTTGGCTAAGCTCACAAGGTTGCTATGTCAATGGAAATGGCCAAAGGTATGAGCTTCAACCGACCATGGGGCTTAAATAGAAGCCCCCATGAAATAGAGCCGTTGTACCCCTTCACTGGGCACAACGCGGGGTGACCGGATGCTCCGGTCCGATCGACCGGACGCTGGCCCTCAGCGTCCGGTCACGTGATGCATGTCACGTGTCCCCTTTCTTTGAATACTATTTGCATGATCTCAACGGTCGTCAGTTGACTGGACGCAGCGCACAAACTGACCGGACGCTGAGCCTCTAGCGTCCGGTCATTTCCAATAAGGTTCCAGAAATGATGTTCTTCGACCTGACGCGTTCGGTCATGCTTGACCAGACCCTGCCAGCATCCGGTCACTCAGTGACTTTTCACTGCCCTGCCCGACAACAGGACCGGACACACCCTGCCAGCATCCGATCGCTGAGTGACCCAGCGTCTGATCAGTTTGACCGACGCCAGCTGTCTCCGCTGTTACAACTGACCGAACGTGCCAGGTTCCTCTAGGACCAGCGTCCGGTCACCTTGTGACCAGCGAGACTAACTCCTTTTCACCTCTAACTTCTTCACCCTTGCTCAAATGTGCCAACCACCAAGTGTATCACCTTGTGCACATGTGTTAGCATATTTTCACAAACATTTTCAAGGGTATTAGCATTCCACTAGATCCTAAATGCATATGCAATGAGTTAGAGCATCTAGTGGCACTTTGATAACAGCATTTCGATACGAGTTTCATCCCTCTTAATAGTATGGCTATCAAACCTAAATGTGATCACACTCTCTAAGTGTCTTGATCACCAAAACAAAATAGCTCCTATAATTTATACATTTGCCTTGAGCTTTTTGTTTTCTCTTTCTTCTTTCCAAGTCCAAGCACTTGATCATCATCATGGCATCATCATCATCATGCTATGATCTTCATTTGCTTCACCACTTGGAGTGTGCTACCTATCTCATGATCACTTGATAAACTAGGTTAGCACTTAGGGTTTCATCAATTCACCAAAACCAAACTAGAGCTTTTAATCTCTCTATTTTTGGTAATTGATGACAACCCTTATACAAAGATATGAATTAAAATTCAATTGAATCCATGTTGCTTGCCCAAGCATATTTACCATGTGTAAAAGAATATGGACAAGTTTCATGAATCCCAAATGGTAGCAATTGCTCCCCCTACATATGTGCTAAGAGTTTGGATTGAAGTTTGCACATATGCTTAGATAGGAAATATAGGAGTCAATGTCTACCAAATGATGCTAAGGTATAAAAGATGGACCTTTGAAGCGTGATACCAATCGGAGTGCACCGTTTTACCATCCTTAGCACCATGGTTAGCTTAATACCACTTGGAAACACTTGGAAATGAAATCACTAGATAACCTATGCATGCTAGATTTTCATTTCATCATTCAAACCTATAACTAGCATACACCACTCAAGCATGAATATTGAAATTTAAAACTTGTGCCATGCAAGCAAACATATGAAATGCACATTCAAATGCACCATACAAGTTCATGAGCTTACTCCCCCTACTTGTGTGCTCAAAATTTTAATTGATTCGATTCCTTTCCTTTGTCATATCTCTCCCCCTATGTCAAGTTCTCCCCCTTTATTGTCTTTTCACTATCTTTGTACACTATCCCCCCCCCTTGTCATCAATGACCACAAAGGTTCAAAATGTAGATAATACCACTTGTAGGGTCAAGATTATCAATGTCAATCAATGGGGTGAGGATCATTTTTTCTCAAATTTGGTTCAAACTAGAATATTTGCCAAAGATATTTAACTCGGTTTGATCCAAGGACAAGCTTCTTCACACCTCTAAGTAAGGGTTATCTTGTACCATGTTGAGTTAAACACTTAGAGCTCATTTTCTAGATCAAACACTAGGTTTACAAGCCCACAAACATGTCATATGCTACCACTAGATTAAAATAAGCATAGAAGCAATAGGGGTACCATATAATCATCAAATTCATTTGAGTGTCATGAATGAGCCTAATAAAATTGAACCACTTGAAGGGTCCTAATAAATTGAAAATGTGACTAGATGCACTAAACATGTCCTTAGCAAGAATGTATGCCATGCCAATCAACTTTTACCTTGAATAGCTCGAAGGAGAGGCATGTCATATAAGTGGGGGGGGTGCATCAACACATATTTGAGAAATCCAATATGTTCAACTCATTCCTTAGCTTGCAAAACCTTTTCTCATCCAATGGCTTGGTGAATATATCGGCAAGTTGATCTTCGGTGCCTACACTTTCAATGCAAATGTCCCCATTTTTGTTGGTGATCTCTTATAAAATGGTGGCGGACATCAATATGCTTTGTTCTTGCATGTTGAACCGGATTGTTGGTCAACTTGATTGCACTCTCATTATCACATAGCAATGGCACTTTCTTGAACTTGATACCAAAGTCACTCAAAGTGGCCTTCATCCAAAGTACTTGTGCACAACAACTACCGGCGGATATGTATTCGGCTTTGGCGGTTGACAATGCAACACTATTTTGCTTCTTTGATGACCATGAAACAAGTGATCTTCCCAACAATTGACATGTGCCCGAGGTGCTTTTTCTTTCAACCTTGCGTCCCGCATAATCCGAGTCGGAGTAACCAACTAGCTCAAACTTTGCTCCTTTAGGATATCACAAACCAACATTTTGTGTATGCTTCAAGTACCTCAATATTCTCTTTATAGCCTTCAAATGACTTTCTCTTGGTGAGGCTTGAAATCTTACACTACATGCATACACTAAACATGACATCCGGCCTTGATACGGTCACATAGAGTAGGCTTCCAATCATAGATCGATACAATTTTTGATCCACCATATTGCCACTTGCATCACTATCCAAGTTGCCATTGGTTCCTATTGGTGTACTAATGACTTTGCTATCATTCATGCCAAACTTCTTGATCATGTCCTTGATGTACTTGCCTTGACTTACAAATGTACCATTCTTCAATTGCTTGATTGGAAGACCAAGGAAGTAGCTCAACTCTCCAATCATGGACATCTCAAACTCATTAGCCATCATCTTTCCAAACTCATCACAAAAGTCTTGATTGGTTGATCCAAATATGATATCATCAACATAGATTTGCAACATAAACAAGTCTTTTCCAATCTTCTTGATGAAAAGAGTGGTGTCAACCTTACCCATTGTGAACCCTTTAAGAGAGTAGGAAATCCCTCAATCTCTCATACCATGCTCTAGATGCTTGCTTCAAGCCATACAATGCTTTCTTCAACTTGTATACATGGTTGGGTTTCTTATCATCTTCAAAATCGGGAGGTTGCTCAACATATACTTCTTCATTGATGTAATCCATTGAGAAATGCACTCTTAACATCCATTTGATAGAGCTTGATGTTGTGGGCACAAGCATAGGCTAGCAAGATTCTAATAGCTTCCAATCTAGCAACCGGGGCATATGTTTCTCCAAAGTCAAGACCTTCAACTTGTGTATAGCCTTGTGCTACCAATCATGCTTTGTTCCTTACTACTATCCCATCTTGATCTTGCTTGTTTCTAAAGACCCATTTGGTTCCAATCACATTGTGTCCCTTTGGTCTCTCTACTAATTCCCATACTTGATTTCTTGTGAAGTTATTTAACTCTTCATGCATAGTATTCACCCAATCAACATCCTTCAATGCTTCATCTATCTTCTTTGGTTTAATGGATGACACAAATGAGAAGTGTTCACAAAATGATGCCAATCTTGATCTTGTTTGTACACCTCTTGAAATATCACCAATGATAGTGTCCAAAGGATGATCCCTTGCAACATTGGTTGGTTGGAGGATTGGAACTTGATTGCTTGCACTTGCTTGATCATTTGGTTGAGATGATGTACTAGCCACTTGATCTTGTTTATTATTATGAGAGCCACTTGCACTAGCTTGATTTGTATCATCTTGCATATTTGAGTTGGAGAGCACTTGCACTTGATCATCTTCATCATCATTTACTTGCCTAGGCCTCAATTCACCAATATCCATGTTCTTCATGGCATTTGAAAGTTGAATGCCTCTAACATCTTCCAAGTTCTCATTCTCTACTTGTGAACCCTTGGTTTCATCAAATTCAACATCATGAACTTCCTCAAGAGTACCACTACCCAAATTCCAAACTCTATATGCTTTGCTTGTAGTGGAATAACCAAGTAGGAATCCTTCATCACATTTCTTGTCAAACTTGCCCAATCTTGTGCCTTTCTTCGAGATATAGCATTTACAACCAAAGACTCGAAAATATGCAATGTTGGGCTTTCTACCATTCAAGAGCTCATATGATGTCTTCTCTTTCAATCGGTGACAATAGAGGTGGTTGCTACAATAGCAAGCCATGTTGATAGCTTAGGCCCAAAAGGATTGACTCACATTGTACTCACTAAGCATAGACCTTGCCATATCAATGAGTGTTCTATTCTTTCTCTCAACAAGGCCATTTGATTGAGGTGTGTACTTGGCTGAGAATTGATGTCTAATTCCAAATTCATCACATAACTCATCAATTCTAGTATTCTTGAACTCACTACCATTGTCACTTCTAACTCTCTTGATGGTTGTTTCAAACTCATTGTGAATACCCTTGACAAATGATTTGAATGTTGCAAACACATCACTTTTGTCCACTAAAAGAATACCCATGTGTATCTAGTGTAGTCATCCACTATCACAAAGCCATATTTGTTTCCACCGATACTAGTGTATTGTGTTGGCCCAAACAAATCCATGTGTAATAACTCAAATGCTTTACTAGTGCTCATCATGCTTTTCTTAGGATGGGTGTTTCCAACTTGTTTGCCGGCTTGACAAGAGCTACAAAGCTTATCCTTTTCAAATACAACATCTTTCAAGCCTTTAACTAAGTCATGCTTAACCAATCTATTCAATTGTTTCATTCCAACATGATCAAGCCTTCTATGCCATAACCAACCCATGCTAGACCTAGTGAACAAGCATGTAGATAATCTAGCTTCACTAGCATTGAAATCAACCAAGTATAGATTCTCATATCTAAAGCCTTTGAAGATCAAGTTAGAGCCATCTACACTTATGATTTCTACATCATCTACCCCAAATATGTATTTGAATCCAAGATCACACAATTGAGCCACGGATAGCGAATTGAAGTTCAAGCTCTCTACTAGCAATACATTGGATATGCTCATGTCATTGGATATTGCAATCTTACCAAGCCCTTTGACCTTGCCTTTGCCATTGTCACCAAATGTGATACTATCATAACCATCATTGCCATTGGTGTTGATTGAGTTGAACATTCTTGCATCACCGGTCATGTGTTGAGTGCACCCACTATCAAGAACCCAATGCATTCCTCCAGTTTGTAATTGACCTACAAAAGAAGATCAATTCTTTTTAGGTACCCAAACTTGCTTGGGTCCTTGAAGGTTAGTCACTAAGCTCTTTAGTACCCAAATGGCTTTCTTCTTTGAGCCCATCCATGGTTTACCAATGAACTTAGCATTCACACCATTTGTACCCTTAGTAAGCATATAGCAAGAATCAAGCTTAATGGAGGATACATTAGCATTTTTGCTCTTGTTTTTGCATTCATGCTCTTTATGACCTACTTGCTTGCAACTAGTGCAAAACCGACTATTGTTCTTCACAAAACTAGTCTTGTGAGGAGCAAAGGCCGCCTTGCCTTTCTTGGGGGTATATCCCAATCCCTCTTTGTAGAGAGAAGCTCTTTGGCTACCCAAGCACATAAGCAAGCGGTCCTCACCACCATAGGTCTTAGCCAAGGTGTGAGTGAGCTTATTGACCTCCTTCTTGAGGTTCTCATAATCAACCACTAGTGAGGCATCACAAGTGAGACCATCACTACTAGATGAGGTAGAAGTGGAAGTGCTACAAGAAGGGTTAGTAGGAGCAACAATGATAGGCATAGATAGTGATTCATCAATTATATCACAAGTTAAACCTACATTGCAAGTTTCAACATGCTTCTTTTTATTTTGCTCATCAAGCAAAGAGGAATGAGCTTTTTCAAGCTTTTTGTGAGCTTTGCCAAGCTTCTCATTGGCTTCCTCTAGCCTCTCATGAGATGCATTAAGCTCATCAAAGGCTTGCTTAAGGGCTTTTAGTTCCTTACGCAAGCTTTTGCATTCCCTTCTCTTAATATCAAAGTGTTCTCTAGCATCCTCTAGCATGTCAAATAATTCATCTTTGGTGGGTTCATCACTATCACTATCATGGTTATTTCATTTTCATTTTCATCATCATGTTCTTCATCGCTTTCATCATCACTAGTTTGTACCTTAGTGGCCTTAGCCATGAAGCATGATGAAGATTCGAAGAGAGAAGGCTTCTCATTGATAGCTATGCTTGCAAGAACCTTCTTCTTGGTGGTCTTGTTATCATCACTATCATCATCATCACTTGAGGAAGCATCACTATCCCAAGTGACTACATATGAACCACCCTTCTTCTTCTTGAAGGCCATCTTGTCCTTCTTCTCTTTCTGTTCCTTCTTGTCCTTCTTGTTCTTCTTGTTATCATCATCATTGTCGCTATTGTATGGACATTGAGCAACAAGATGATCTTTGCTTCCACACTTGAAGCACCTTCTTGACTCTTCTTTGTTCTTAGATGAAGATTTCTTTCTTCTAGCACGATAGCCTTTCTTCACCATGAACTTGCCAAATCTCTTGACAAATAGAGCCATCTTCTCATCATCATCATCATCCCATGAATCATCTTCTTCACTAGATATTTCTTGCTTTGCTTTGCCCTTGGATGATGTGGCCTTGAATGCCACACTCTTTTTCTTCTCATCCTTCTTCTCATCTTTCTTCTCCTTCTTTTCTTCCTTCTCATCTTCATCTCTATATGTATCATCGGTCATGATGTCTCCCAACACTTAGTTTGGTGTCATGGTGTCCAAACCACTCCTTACTAGAATAGTGACCAATGTGCCAAATCTTGAAGGTAAGCACCTCAAGAACTTGTGGAAGAAGTCCTTGTCCTTCACCTCTTCTCCAAGTGCTTTGAGATCATTGATAAGCACTTGAAGCCTATGAAACATCTCCGGCACACTCTCATCCTCCTTCATCTTGAAGCTTACAAACTTCTCCTTGAGAATGTAAGCCTTTGCACCCTTCACGGCTTGAGTGCCCTCAAATGATTCTTCCAACTTCTTCTAAGCCTCATGAGCCATCTCAATATTCTTGATCTGCTCAAATGTTCTCTCATCAATTGCATCATGAATAGCACTTAGAGCAATGTCATTATTTTGGAGAAGCACTTCTTTGGCCGCGGTGGGATTCTCCAGATCTTCAATCTCAATTTTGGTTTCTACCACCTTCCACACTCTTCTATTGATTGACTTGATATGTGTGGTCATCTTTGACTTCCAATATGGACAATTTGTGCCATCAAATTGGGGTGGCTTCTTGGTGTTGTTGATTTGAGCCATTTTTACACCGAAGGTTGTTAAGCCTCAAATCACGGTGACCTCGGCTTTGATACCACTTGAAAGGTCCTAATGGCTAGAGGGGGGTGAATAGCCTAATAAAAATTTCTACAACACTTAACAAAATGGTTAGACAATTATGAGGCGAAGCAAGTGTTGCGCTAGCCTACTCAAAATGCAAGCCACCTACCACAATTCTAGTTTAGATAGTGTCTATTCACACAATAGCTATGACACTACCCTATGTTAGTGTGCTCTCAAAGGCTAACTAAAGAGCCACACCAACCAAGCAAGCAAGCTCTCACAACTAACTACACTAAAGAGCTTGACAACTAGTTTGCTGGTAATGTAAAGAGAGTGATCAAGAAGGTTATACCGCCGTGTAGATGAAGGAATCAATCAATCACAAGGATGAATAATAATGAAGACCAATCACCTCGGAATCAATGATGAACACAATGATTTTTACCGATGTTCACTTGCTTGCCGGCAAGCTGGTCCTCGTTGTGGCGATTCACTCACTTGGAGGTTCATGCACTAATTGGCTTCACACGCCAAACCCTCAATAGGGTGCCATACAACCAACACAAGATGAGGATCACATAAGCCACGAGCAATCCACTAGAGTACCTTTTAGCTCTCTACCGGGGAAAGGTCAAGAACCCCTCACAATCCCCACGATCAGAGCAAGAGACAATCACCACCCTCCGCTCAACGATCCTCGCTGCTCCAAGCCATCTAGGTGGCGGCAACCACCAAGAGTAACAAGCGAATCCCGTAGCGAAACACGAACACCAAGTGCCTCTAGATGCAATCACTCAAGTAATGCACTTGGATTCTCTCCCAATCTCACAAAGATGATGAATCAATGATGGAGATGAGTGGGAGGGCTTTGGCTAAGCTCATAAGGTTGCTATGTCAATGGAAATGGCCGAAGGTATGAGCTTCAACCGGCCATGGGGCTTAAATAGAAGCCCCCACGAAATAGAGTCGTTGTACCCCTTCATTGGGCACAACGCGGGGTGACCGGACGCTCCGGTCCGATCGACCGGATGCTGGCCCTCAGCGTCTGGTCACATGATACACGCCATGTGTCCCCTTTCTTTAAATACTATTCACACAATCTCAACGGTCATCAGTTGACCGGACGTAGCGCACAAACTGACCGGACGCTGAGCCTCCAGCGTCCGGTCGTTTCCAATAAGGTTCCAGAAATGATGTTCTTCGACCTGACGCATCCGGTCATGCTTGACCAGACCCTGCCAGCATCCGGTCACTCAGTGACTTTTCACTATGCTGCCCGACAATAGGACCAGACACACCCTGCCAGCATCCGGTCGCTGAGTGACCCAGCGTCTGGTCGTTTGACCGACGCTAGTGTCTCCGCTGTTACAACTGACCGAACGCGCCGGTTCCTCTAGGACCAGCGTCTGGTCACCTTGTGACCAGCGAGACTAACTCCTTTTCACCTCTAACTTCTTCACCCTTGCTCAAATGTGCCAGCCACCAAGTGTATCACCTTGTGCACATGTGTTAGCATATTTTCACAAACATTTTCAAGGGTGTTAGCATTCCACTAGATCCTAAATGCATATGCAATGAGTTAGAGCATCTAGTGGCACTTTGATAACCGCATTTCGATACGAGTTTCATCCCTCTTAATAGTACGGCTATCAAACCTAAATGTGATCACACTCTCTAAGTGTCTTGATCACCAAAACAAAATAGCTCCTACAATTTATACCTTTACCTTGAGCTTTTTGTTTTTCTCTTTCTTCTTTCCAAGTCCAAGCACTTGATCATCATCATGGCATCATCATCATCATGTTATGATCTTCATTTGCTTCACCACTTGGAGTGTGCTACCTATCTCATGATCACTTGATAAACTAGGTTAGCACTTAGGGTTTCATCAATTCACCAAAACCAAACTAGAGCTTTCAACAAGGTTAGGATAAACAGGAGTGTAGAGAGGATAACTAAGGTTCTCAAGTTCTGACTTGGGTAAGCTATGTCTTCTACTATTCAACTGGGGACATTACTTGAGGAGAGACACCAGCAAAGGATGCTTTCCTTCGTAACCGGGTCCTCCTTGGCCTACAGACGGGAGGTGGACTACAAAGGATTCAATGAGGCTATAAGAGTCACCCTCGCGAGCTACCACCCATCTGTAACACCTCGGTGTTAAGCATGCATTACCATTTCATCCCATGAGCATAATCGTCATCACCTCATGCATAAGCATCATTCATGCATTTCATTTCGAAAGAAATGAAGTATCATTTCATGTGGTGCTTAAGTTGATTGAACTTCATTATGTTTAAAACAATGTGAAATGCCATGCTCATGTTTGGATGCCATGATTTCTTGTTTTGATCACTAGGATAGCTTATAAATATTTAGGATACAATTTGGAGCAAAGTCTATATTTAAATTTTTACCAAATTTTGCCTTTAAAAATAATTCTCCAAAATTAGGGTTTTGAGTTAATATTGATTTTTATTTTGTAATTCAAAATCTATTTGGAATTGGACTTTGGTCATAAAAGCAAAGTTGTAGATCTTGAAAAATGGAACAACTTTCATTTTTACACCAACTTTTGAAACTGCTTTGAAATGGTTCAAAAATTCATTTGAATGAAAAAGGAATTGAAAATAATTTGAAAAAGAACATTTTTTCCTTAAATGGGCCGCGCGCCTCGCCTTCGGCCCAGCCGCACAGGCCGGCCCGGCCTGCCTCCACGCTGTGCCCCTGCTCCCGCGTGCCGCGCCCGTGCGCCATGCACGCGGCCGCGTCAGAGCGCGCATGCTGCGTGGCCGCCATGCGCCGGCGAGCACGCCGCGCGGCAGCCCCGGCTTGCCTCGCGCCCTCCTGTCGCACCTTCACCTACCCGACCACACTGCGCTCCTCCTCACTCCTCCGCTTCACTCTCTCGCCTCCGCCAGAGCAAGCAGCAGCCGCAGCACTCACCTCCGCCACGCGCCATCGCCGGAGTTGGCCGTTCCGGCCGCTCCAGTGCGTCGGAGCCATCTCCATCTTGCCCTGAGCATCGCCTCCTCCTCAGCGCACCTCAGTGTTCACCTTGGTAAGCCATGGGAAGCTCCCCTTCCTCGAGAATCTCTCGCTGGAGTCATGGCCGAACTCGCCGGAGCGCTTCCGCTCCGTGGACCTCGCCCCTTTGTCCTCCTTCTCGCTCTCCCTTCACGCGCACGACCACCTGCACGAACTCGGTGAAGCTCCCGCACCACCTCTCGCTGCCCCTTCTCGGTACATCTATTGTTTGACACTTTTCGCAGTACAAAGTATTTTTATGTTCATAATTATGCCATAGCTTGTCATTTTTGTGTAGGCTAATCCACTTATTCAAATGCCATAAAAATTTGATGGTAGACTACTTAGGGTAGTACTGTGCTATGGTAATTTTCTAAGATTTTTCTATGCTATAAAAATAGATGTTGCTATTCAAACCTATTATTAATTAGGGTTTAATCAAATGATGCTTTATGCATGATTAAGAAATTAGTGAAGCTTTGGTGTATCTTTGAAGCATTTAATGAGATGTGTTGACATAGCATATTGGTAGTAGAAGAGAATGCAGTTGATAACATGTGCTTGTAGTACATGTTCTTGGATGATGTTGACTACCTTGCATGCAAGCATATTCATTATGTTCATTTCATTCGATGCACCTTTTGCATAAGCACTTACGCACCTGCATCATATAGGATCGCAAACCAAGAGCCCGGTCATCATACCCGAGGAGCCCGAGGAGTAGCTCGAGGTGCAGCCGTAGGAAGTGACCGAAGCAGACAAGGAGGACGTTGAGGAACTTCCGGAGTGCCCCGATCACCGCTCGAGCTCCTTCGAGAGAGGCAAGCCCCGGAGCATTTTTTCTCCCCGGTTTGCGATTATTAATTACATGCTTTACTTTAATTGATGCATTACGTTCAGGAGTTGTTTGCAACCATTGCTGCATTATACCTTGTTCACCTTTGTTATACTATATCCTTGTTACCCTGGTATCCGCAGTCGAGTCAATGCTTAGCTGGCTTAGACCGGTAGAAGTCGGGTGATTTCCTGTCACTTGCGAGCTATAGGTGGTTACCTGGATCTGCTTGGATAACTATGTAGTCATGGTATAACTAAGTGTTAATTTGAAGTTGAGACTGGACGGAGACTTACAAGGTTTTGGACTGTAGTGCTTTCCGTCTGTGTCGATTAAGGACCGACCGTTGTTGGGCCTCGAGTCATGTTGAACGCATGTCTTACATTTAGCTGGCCGAATAAAGTACCTTTTGACCATGAAGCTGGGAGATTATTCAGGCTGAGTAGATTGCCCGCAGCGCACTGTACCGGAGCAGGTGTGGTAGGACACGGGGGCGCGATGATAAGACCGAAAGGCAGTCGGTCGGCCCCCGGGTACATGTGGTTCCTGGCAAACTCGAGATTTTCCTAGATAGTTGACTCGGTGACCGATACCTCACTTTAGCGGGTGAGTGAGGTTTGTGTAAGGAATAAATCACCAGCTGGTTAGGAATCGATTCGAATCGCCATCGCTCCTGGATAGTGAGCACTTGACTTGAGTGACTTCATCGTAGTAATGTTGATGGAACACTTGGACAGTTATAATGAATATGCATTATGGAAGTTGTTAATGATCATTGGTTATCATTATTTGCTTAATCACATGCTTGCTCTAGTATAGTTGCAAATGTAGTTGACAGGTTTACAATAATTAACTTGATAATAATGCTTTTGGAAAGGTTCTTGAAATACTAAAAATGCCTTTTTGCAAATGAGTCAGCTACCCTACTATAAAGCCTTCATAATCCTTGGTGTCACTTTATTTTTGGTTATATCGGGTAAGTCTAGCTGAGTACCTTCTCGTACTTAGGGTTTTATTCCCACTTGTTGTAGATGGGCAGATGTATTACGGCTACTGTATCAACTGCCTTTATCCTACGATGAGTGATGCTTAGGACCATGGGCATGGTCATTCCTTACGTCTCGTCTAATGCTTTTGTTGGAGATGATAATTAGCTGGCACTGTATTTGAACTCCGTGTGAGTGTGTGTGGTTTTGAACAAATGGCTTCCGCTACTTCTATTTGAACTCATTTTGTAATAACTATGTTTAAACTCTGATGTACCTGTGATGCAACTTTTATGTAATATGTGATGGTGACCGCTAAACTTATTACGATCTTGGCTGGTATGTGAGTTGGTTTGAAATCCTTCATGATTTCACGGACTACCGAGTTATACGGGCTTAAAGTTTATTAAATCGTCTGCTCTGGCGGGTGATTTTCTTACTTAATTTCGTATAATTGGTCGGTTCTGTTATAGCTGGCATCAGAGCATGGTTTAGTGTGTTACTGTTCACAAGTGTATTTAAAACAAAAAGGCGTTTGAAAAACGTGATTTCCAAACTAAAAAGTGTGCCAGTGGTCATACCCTTTATGCCCAGTTAAGGACTCTAGGTGGCTTAATTAAGTACTGACTTGGGGTTCTTGCATCATATTTCTCTTTCGTTGCTCATACGGCGTGCTATTGTATGAGTGCCACTTGTTTGAGTGGTAGTGTATGGATCATTTGCCTCTACGCCTTGGTAAGTGTGAGTTGTGAGAGCATGGTCGGATACATCACCAATCTAGGGTGAATGCTTATATGATGCTGGAGTAATTACATGTTCTACGCATATTTTACAAAGGTATCTCATGTGAGGGTATTCTGTCTGTTGAGGCAATGTCGTCAATAGGACGATGGTTCGGGTAGTTACTACCATTGTACACGTATCTGGGGATTCGTGTAGAGCGTGTAGATAAAGATTACTGCTTTTATGCATTCATTGGAAATTGGGCTGAAATGAATCTTCTACAGGTACATAACAACATTATCGTGTAGAACGTATTAGATATGTATTTGAGAGATCGTTTGTATGCCACCGAATTCATCGCTAGAAATTATTTATTTCATAAGTTTGTGAGAACGTACGGCACGTACATACATCATATTACTTGTGCATTTCATTCATGTCATGCATTCCTCCCCTTATAAATTGATTATCTCCTTTTGATAAAAGTTGTATCACCTAAAGTATGTTCCCACGGGTAATAAAAGAAATTTTGCTACAGATGGCCCGCACGAAGCAGACCGCTCGTAAGTCCACCGGAGGAAGAGTACCTCGATGTCAGTTGGCCCTGAGGGAGCACCGCACCACGGACACCTTCTTGAGCGAGTTTGGCATGCCGACCTTGCTTTGGAGAGTGCTCCATGATGTGGGGTACCCAGAGGGTCAAGAGCCAGGTGTACTCTTGGAATGAGAGCCAGTTAGCAGAGGATGGACTTGCGATGGTAGAGATCATAGTTCCTACTCTTGGTGATGCTCCTAGAATGGGATGGTTGGCACTTGGAGTTTGAGGGTCGCACTCCTATTGAGGGTGCAGAGGGAGCAGCTTTCCGAGTCATCAGGGACATCATGAGCAGATTTCCCAGTGAGCTTAGCAGCAGCTCTAGCTGGCACCTTTCCTAGGGATGATCCTCAGTGATGCTATTTGGGTTCAGCCTCAGGGGAGTGCTTTGGTCAGAGGTCCAGCTGAGGGACAGGCTAGCGACAACCATGCTATGAGTGCTATGTTTGTCGCTATCAGAGCATATCAGGGTCTTGAGTGTACCTACTGGACTTTCACTGGCTTGCGTAGTCATGTTAAGCTCAAGGTAAGAAAGCAGAAGAGGAAGCAGGCGCGTGCTATAGCTAGTTTGTAGGAATAGTTGGCTGATATGAGCTTACTGCGGGACCAGGCGGTAGAGAGAGGTGATAGAACTATGCAGCGGGTGCATACGTTGACTCAGGCCAACAACAATGCAGACCACATGATTGGACAGTTGGTGCAGGAAAGGAATGAAGCCTGGAACGAGAGGGACCTTCTGCTGCAGAGGGTCGACGAGCTAGAGGAGTACAATGTCAACCTGCACGAGGAATTTCACACGCTCTACAATGGGGTTGGCCCATATGCTCCTCCAGACGCCGCTGGCATGGACATCGACGACGATGAGGAGGACGAGCCTGTAGTTTCACCTAGGGGGCGATGGTGACGTCTCTGACCCCGACGACGGCCCTGAGGAGTAGGCTAGTTGCCTTGCGCTAGTGTTTAGGTCCTATCACGATGACCTTTCTTTTGTTGGCATGTAACCTAATGTATCTTGCTTCGAACTTATGAGACTTGTCATGTGATTGGAACTTGGCTAGTAATGCGATATTTGAACGCATAAAAGTCCAGTATATGTATGCTGGCAATTTAGTTGTATGGACGTGATGTTTGCTTTTGAAGTAATTTAATTAGTGATGTTGTTTTAATTGGGATGCGATTATTGTGCCTCTGTTTTATTGTATGAATTTATTCTCTCCAGTAAATTCAGTATGGCATAATTTTTCCTTCACTCACAATTATTACAGCTTCACTCAATCATTACTTGTTGCTGAAATATGCAGATGATAAATACTCGCCGTACCACTTATGAGGCCGCTGAGACCGGTGCTAATGGTGCTGGGACCGGTGGTGGTGGTGGAAACCACGTCAACAACAATGAGCCCCCCCATGAACCGCATTTGCCACCTCCTCCCCCGCTCACCCCTAGAGGTGTTCTTCGCACAGTTGCTCGGGAGTCAGGCACAACACGGAAACAATCCCAGAAGAACATGGAGGATTTTCTAGCGTACCATCGCCAACTAATGTTCAGCGCGGTAACAATCAGGGTGGTGGCATTGGGGTGAATCAGTACAGCAGCTTCAAAGATTTTATGGACACCAGGCCGCCAATATTCAAGGAAGCAACAGAACCACTCGATGCTGAAGAATGGATCAACACTATGGAAGATAAATTCCAGTGTGTTGAGGATGATTGAGGTATTGAAAACTGAGTATGCTGCACATTAGTTGCAAGGACCAGCAGGGAATGTGGTGGAAGCACCATCGCACCACCTTCCCTCCAAATGCTCAGATTACAGTGGAGAGAGTTCACTGAGGCCTTCCATGGAGTTTATATTCCACCTGGGCTGACCGAGATGAAGTTGGGAGAGTTCTTGGCGTTGAATCAGGGCACCAAAACTATGACGCAATATTTGCATGCCTTCAACAACTTGTGTCGTTATGCTCCCGACATGGTTGACACCGATGCTAAGAGAATCGCCAGTTTCAAGAGAGGACTCAATCCAAAGATGATGAAGCATGTGGGTACCAACACCCGTGCCAGATTCAATGACTTTATCAGTGATTGTCTGAAGCAGGAAAAGAACAACAACACCAGCACTGCAGCCAAGACTCGCAAGAGAGCACTAGAAGGTGGTCCGTCCCAAGCAAGAGCACCTACGGGAGGTCGTCCTCCCTATCGTCCATCTGCACCTGGCGCTAGGTTCAGGCCACCTCAGCAGAGAGGTCAGAATTTTAGGGTACCATAGAAGCCTTACAAGATGGCAGTGCAGTCCAACAAGGCAGCCGCAACTACGATACAGGGCAGTTCCAAGGGAGCTGTGGGATCTGCTGGTACAGTCAGGGGACCCTGCTACAATTGTGATCAACCCGGTCCACTTCTCAAGGTTCTGTCCTTATCCGCCCAAGAAGAAGCAGCAGACCTATACTGCTCGGGTGCATAGTATGACTAGTGGATGAGATTCCTGAGGGAGAGCCCATAACCGCTAGTAAGTTTCCTGTCAACCAATACCCTGCAGTTGTTCTATTTGATTCTAGGATCATCGCATTCTTTTATGAGTCAAGCATTTGCACGGAAACATGAACAACTATGCACATAATTGGGTTATGGTTACCAGTATAAGTTCAGTAGGGGCTGATGTTTTGACCAATCGGATGGTTCAAGGGGCAACCCTTGAATTAGGTAGCAGAAAGTTTCGAGTGAACTTGATAGTTATGCCTGGATTAGTTTTGGAATGTCATTATAGGGATGAATTGGAATGAAGGATTGGGGGGCAGTTATAGATATAGGAAGTCGGGTACTTACCCTTAAGGATCCCCTGGGTGAGGGTACTTTCCAAGTACCATTGCCTCAGAGAACAGACCTTATAAGTGTGACATGTGCTACTGAACTTATTTCTATTCATCAGATTCCGGTAGTGTGTGAGTTTCCAGATGTATTCCCAGATGAGTTACCTGGTCTTCCGCCAGATAGGGATATTGAGTTTGGAATTGAGTTAATCCCCGGAACAGCTCCGATTTCAAGGAGACCCTATCGGATGCCTCCGGATGAATTAGTTGAGTTGAAGAAGCAGCTAGAAGAGTTATCGAAAAAGGGGTTTATCTGACCAAGCAAGTCTGAATGGGGATGTCCCGCCTTGTTTGTGAAGAAGAAGAAAGAGGGCACGTTGAGAATGTGCGTGGATTACAGGCCACTTAACGCTGTAACCATCAAGAATAAGTATCCCTTCCCTCATATTGATGTTATGTTTGACCAGTTAGCCAAGGCTAAGGTGTTCTCCAAGATAGATTTGAGATTCGGTTATCATCATATCAAGATTAGGCCCCAAGATATATCGAAAACCGCATTTTCCACCAGATACGGGTTGTATGAGTATCTTGTCATGTCTTTTGGCTTGACAAATGCTCCTGCATACTTTATATTTTTGATGAATACAGTTTTCATGCCAAAATTGGATAAGTTTGTGGTTGTGTTCATTGACGACATTCTAGGTGTACTCCGAGAACGAGAAGGATCATGAAGAGCATCTGAGAATTGTCTTGACCAGGCTTAGAGATCATAAGCTATATGCTAAGTTTAGCAAATGCAAATTTTGGTTGAAGGAAGTCCCTTTCCTTGGTCACATTCTGTCAGAAAATGGAGTTTCAGTCGATCCAAGCAAGGTGCAAGAGGTTATGGATTGAAAGGCACCGACCACAGTTCCTGAGGTTAGAAGTTTCTTAGGATTAGCCGGTTACTATCGTCGTTTTATACCGGACTTCTCAAAGATTGTCAAGCCAATGACAAGTCTGCTGCAGAAAGATAACAAGTTCGTGTGGACAGAGGAGTGTGAAGCAGCTTTCCACACCTTGTGGAAACTGTTGACCACTGCTCCTGTTCTAGCACAACCGAACATTGAGAAACCATTTGATGTGTTTTGCGATGCATTGAAAACTGGATTGGGATGTATTCTTATGCAAGAAGGAAGAGTCATTGCTTATGCCTCACGTCAATTGAGAAAGCACGAGGTCAACTATCCAACACATGATCTTGAACTTGCTGTAGTTGTGCATGCCCTAAAAATTTGGAGACATTATCTACTTGGTAATGTGTGCAATATTTTCATAGATCACAAGAGTCTTAAATACATCTTTATCCAACTAGAGCTGAACATGAGACAGCGGAGATGGTTAGAATTGATCAAGGATTATAACTTGAAAGTGCAGTATCATCCTGGAAAGGCCAATGTAGTGGCATATGCTTTGAGTAGAAAGTCACATTGCTTGAATGTGCAGCCATTACTTGAAGATGGGTTCGCTCTGATGCATCCTGCTGTGTTACATAGTATTCAGATTAGTTGCTCTTTGGAGAGTAAGATAATAGAAGGCCAGAAAATAGACAAGGGAATATTCCACATCAAAGAGAAAATAAAAGAAAAGTTGTCTTAGCACTTTAGAGTGGATGAATAGGGCATGTTGTGGTTTGATGACCGTCTTGTGGTTCCCAAGGATCGAGAGCTTAGGAATAAACTCATGGATGAAGCTCACCTTTCTAAGCTATCTATCCATCCGGGAAGTAGTAAGATGTATCAAGAACTGAGACCTCGTTATTGGTGGACCAAGATGAAGAAAGAAGTTACAGCCTATGTTGCCAGATGTGACATAGGTTGTAGAGTGAAAGCTATTTATATGAAACCTGCCAGTTTGTTGCAACCTTTGTCCGTACCTAGTTGGAAGTGGGATGATATAAGTATGGATTTTATCTCGGGTTTACCCAGTACTCAAAAGGGACATGATTCGATTTGGGTGATTGTGGATCGTCTTACCAAGACCGCTCATTTCTTACCTGTCTAGACAAATTATCGACCACCTCAATATGCCAAGAAGTATATTGCAGAAATTGTGAGGTTGCATGGCATACCAAAGACTATAGTATCTGATAGAGGGCCATAGTTTATGGCTCACTTTTGGGAACATTTGCACAAAGGCTTGGGAACTAGTTTGATTCGTAGTACTGCTTATCATCCTCAGACAGATGGTCAGACGGAACGAGTGAATGTTGTTCTAGAGGATATGTTAAGAGCATGTGTGTTGTCTTCTAGGGGATCATGGGAGTCATGGTTACCTTTAGCTGAGTTTGCTTACAATAACAGTTATCAAGAAAGCATCAAGATGGCTCCATTCGAAGCTTTGTATGGCAGAAAATGTAGAACACCACTGAATTGGGTCGAGCCAGGAGAAAGAAGGTATTATGGCATTGACTTTGTAGAAGAGGCTGAGAAGAAAGTTCATATTATTCAACAAAATATGAAGGCGGCCCAATCACGTCAGAAAAGTTATGCAGATAGAAGAAGGAGACCCCTTGTGTTTGAAGTTGGTGACTATGTTTATCTGAAGGTCACGCCAATGAAGAAGAAACAGTTTGGAGTCTGAAGAAAGCTTGCCGCTAGATTCGTAGGACCATACAAGATCTTGGAAAAAAGAGGTCCAGTAGCTTATAAGATAGAGTTACCTGAGACAATGAGTACCGTCTTTCTAGTTTTCCATGTATCGCAACTCAAGAAGTGTTTGCGTGTTCTGGAGGAAAGAACAGAACCTCGGGGCATCAAACTCAAATCAGATTTGGTGTATCGTGAGCAACCGGTCCATGTGTTAGACACTAAAGAATGTGCTACTCGGAATAGTGTGGTGAAAACATACAAGATACAGTGGAATCACCATGATGAGGGAGATGCAACTTGGGAAACAAGGAGAATATCTATAAAAAGCTTATGAAGATTTTTATAACAAATGGTTCGTAACCTAAATCTCGGGACGAGATTTTTATAAGGGGGGAGGGCTGTAACACCTCGGTGTTAAGCATGCATTACCATTTCATCCCATGAGCATAATCATCATCACCTCATGCATAAGCATCATTCATGCATTTCATTTCGAAAGAAATGAAGTATCATTTCATGTGGTGCTTAAGTTGATTGAACTTCATTATGTTTAAAACAATGTGAAATGCCATGCTCATGTTTGGATGCCATGATTTCTTGTTTTGATCACTAGGATAGCTTATAAATATTTAGGATACAATTTGGAGCAAAGTCTATATTTAAATATTTACCAAATTTTGCCTTTAAAAATAATTCTCCAAAATTAGGGTTTTGAGTTAATATTGATTTTTATTTTGTAATTCAAAATGTATTTGGAATTGGACTTTGGTCATAAAAGCAAAGTTGTAGATCTTGAAAAATGGAACAACTTTCATTTTTACAACAACTTTTGAAACTGCTTTAAAATGGTTCAAAAATTCGTTTGAATGAAAAAGGAATTGAAAATAATTTGAAAAAGAACATTTTTCCTTAAATGGGCCGCGCGCCTCGCCTTCGGCCTAGCCGCACAGGCCGGCCTGCCTCCGTGCCACGCCCCTGCTCCCGCGCGCCGCGCCTGTCTGCCGCGCACGCGCCCGGCCACGTCAGAGCGCGCACGCCGCGTGGCCGCCATGCGCCGGCGAGCACGCCGCGTTGCAGCCCCGGCCTGCCCCGCGCCCTCCTGTCACGCCTTCACCTGCCCGACCGCGCTGCGCTCCTCCTCACTCCTCCACTTCGCTCTCTCGCCTCTGCCAGCGCAAGCAGCAGCTGCAACACTTGCCTCCGCCATGCACCATCGCCGGAGTTTGCCGTTCTGGCCGCTCCAGTGCGCCGGAGCCATCTCCATCTTGCCCTGAGCATCGCCTCCTCCTCGCGCACCTCGTGCTCACCTCGGTAAGCCATGGGAAGCTCCCCTTCCCCGGGAATCTCTCACCGGAGTTGTGGCCGAGCTCACCGGAGCGCTCCGCTCTGTGGACCTCGCCTCTCCGTCCTCCTTCTCGCTCTCCCTTCACGTGCACGAGCACCGCACGAACTCGGTGAAGCTCCCGCGCCACCTCTCGCGCCCCTTCTCGGCCGGAGATGGCTGGCCGTCGGTGAGCCGCGCCACCGCTTCGCCATGCATACCGTCGAGCCCCATTCCGAGCTCCTCCCATGCCTTCTCTTGGTGCACCGTGTCTGCCTCGTCGCGGGTGAGCTGCTGGTGGTGGCTGCGCCGCCGGCGAGCTCACCGTCGGCGAGAGCCGGCCGGTCAGCTCCGCCCCTATCTCGGTCTGACCGATAGGTGGGGGCCGTTGATCGTGGGGGCCCGCTCGTCAGCGCCCTGACTCAGGTCTGGGTGCACAGCACCGGGTGCACTCAGCATTTTCATCGGCTGATTTTTGAAAGTATTTAAGAAATGATTTTCAGATTTCTATTTAAATGCTTTAGGAATTTATAACTTGCTCAAAATGGCTCCAAATTTGTTGAAACAAATTTTGTTGTGTTCCTTGTCACCAGATCTACATGATAAAAATATTGCATGTCATTTTTGAGATACTTTAATGTAGAGCTTTATTTAATTCTTGATATTGTTGATATCTTATAAAATGTTTAGTAAATCCTATATGTATCAGAAAAATATGATTCCAAGTTTGTTACTCTTCTTGTGTAATGTACTTCCTAGGAAAAATGTATGTCATGCATGTCCTGTAGAAAAATTATGAGGTGTAGTTCAAGTGCCTTTAATGGCTGATTTTTGTTGTTTTTGCTAGAGAGCAAAATTGGTATAAAACATGCATGTGATAATTTTTGTGCAGTGATTATTTACTGTGTAGAACATAGGAAAAATATTACATCTGTTGTTTGACACTTTTCACAGTACAAAGTATTTTCATATTCATAATTATGCCATAGCTTGTCATTTTTGTGTAGGCTAATCCACTTATTCAAATGCCATAAAAATTTGATGGTAGACTACTTAGGGTAGTACTGTGCTATGGTAATTTTCTAAGATTTTTCTATGCTATAAAAATAGATGTTGCTATTCAAACCTATTATTAATTAGGGTTTAATCAAATGATGCTTTATGCATGATTAAGAAATTAGTGAAGCTTTGGTGTATCTTTGAAGCATTTAATGAGATGTGTTGACGTAGCATATTGGTAGTAGAAGAGAATGCAGTAGATAACATGTGCTTGTAGTACATGTTCTTGGATGATGTTGACTACCTTGCATGCAAGCATATTCATTATGTTCATTTCATCCGATGCACCTTTTGCATAAGCACTTACGCACCTGCATCATACAGGATCACAAACCGAGAGCCCGGTTATCATACCTGAGGAGCCCGAGGAGCTGCTCGAGGTGCAGCCGCAGGAAGTGACCAAAGCAGACGAGGAGGACGTTGAGGAACTTCCGAAGTGCCCCGATCACCACCCGAGCTCCATCGAGAGAGGCAAGCCTCGGAGCATTTTTTCTCCCTGGTTTGCGATTATTAATTACATGCTTTACTTTAATTGATGCATTACGTTCAGGAGTTGTTTGCAACCATTGCTGCATTATACCTTGTTCACCTTTGTTATACTATATCCTTGTTACCCTGGTATCTGCAGTCGAGTCAATGCTTAGCTGGCTTAGACCGGTAGAAGTCGGGTGATTTCCTGTCACCTGCGAGCTATAGGTGGTTACCTGGATCTGCTTGGATAACTATGTAGTCATGGTATAACTAAGTGTTAATTTGAAGTTGAGACCGGACGGAGACTTACAAGGTTTTGGACTGTAGTGCTTTCCGTCTGTGTTGATTAAGGACCGACCGTTGTTGGGCCTCGAGTCATGTTGAACGCATGCCTTACATTTAGCTGGCCGAATAAAGTACCTTTCGATCGTGAAGCTGGGAGATTATTCGGGTCGAGTAGATTGCCCGTAGCGCACTGTACCGGAGCAGGTGTGGTAGGACATGGGGGTGCGATGATAAGACCAAAAGGCAGTCGGTCGGCCCTCGGGTACATGTGGTTCCTGGCAAACTCGAGATTTTCCTGGATAGTTGACTCGGTGACCGATACCTCACTTTAGCGGGTGAGTGAGGTTTGTGTAAGGAATAAATCACCAGCTGGTTAGGAATCGATTCGAATCGCCATCGCTCCTGGATAGTGAGCACTTGACTTGAGTGACTTCATCGTAGTAATGTTGATGGAACACTTGGACAGTTATAATGAATATGACATTATGGAAGTTGTTAATGATCATTGGTTATCATTATTTGCTTAATCACATGCTTGCTCTAGTATAGTTGCAAATGTAGTCGACAGGTTAACAATAATTAACTTGATAATAATGCTTTTGGAAAGGTTCTTGAAATACTAAAAATGCCTTTTTGCAAATGAGTCAGCTACCCTACTATAAAGCCTTCATAATCCTTGGTGTCACTATATTTTCGGTTATGTCGGGTAAGTCTAGCTGAGTACCTTCTCGTACTCAGGGTTTTATTCCCACTTGTTATAGATGGGCAGATGTATTACGGCTACTGTATCAACTGCCTTTATCCTGCGATGGGTGATGCTTAGGACCATGGGCATGGTCATTCCTTATGTCTCGTCTAATGCTTTTGTTGGAGATGATCATTAGCTGGCACTGTATTTGAACTCCGTGTGAGTGTGTGTGGTTTTGAACAAATGGCTTCTGCTACTTTTATTTGAACTCGTTTTATAATAACTATGTTTAAACTCTGATGTACCTGTGATGCAAACTTTTTGTGTAATATGTGATGGTGACTGCTAAACTTATTACGATCTTGGCTGGTATGTGAGTTGGTTTGAAATCCTTCATGATTTCATGGACTACCGGGTTATACGGGCTTAAAGTTTGCTAAATCGTCTGCTCTGGCGGGTGATTTTCTTACTTAATTTCGTATAATTGGTCGGTTCTGTTACACCATCCAAAATGCAGGGTGCATCCACGATTAACCTAAGTCTAAGCACCACACTTACACTTACGATTAAAACTTTATTCCCTCTAGAATAGGAATAAATCACTCAAAAGAGTCGTGAACCTAAAGAACAATTTAAACAAGATGCTTACTTGAATCAGAAGTTGATTACCTAGAGAAATTGTCTTAGAGGCAGGCTCAGATAGAACTTGGATCCGCTAAGGTACAAGCCATAGAGAGAGCACCGATAGGCCGACACTTCCTCCAAACTCTTTCCTCACTCTCTATCTCACTATTTCTATTCATAAGACTAGATTCTATGGAGGACTAATCTTCTCTTGATAGCTGGCTCTGATCCTAATGAGGAGAATATGAATTAGGGTTTCAGGATGGCTCTAGGGAGGGGGATAGGGGCTGCTATATATAGGCCGAGGTGGAGTAGGGGCAAGGAATCGAGGTGGAGTAGAGGGCAAGGAATCACCACGTCATCGATCCGCGTTAACTCCCTCGATCACCGTTGGATGAACCGACTTGAATAAATGGTATAGATGCGATCTAGGAGGCGGTGGAGAACCGAAATTCGAAGCGAAGACTGATGGGAGGGGCCCATAGGCTGGCCGACCCATAGGTGGGGCCTGGTCGGCCCCACATGGCAGCCCCTCGGGGTCTCCTTCGGTGGGTTGCCTTCTGGAGTCTTCTGGAACCTTCTAGGAGTCGTTTTCGTCGCGAATAATTGGGATTAAATATGACGTTTAGGTCCACCTTGATGGTTTTCTGGATAAACCCTCCTGCAAACACAGATTTACCAAAACTCATAGAATTTATTAGTTTAAACCCCTAGACCTATGTTTGGTGATAGAATTAAGTATATATGCAGGTTATGTTAACGGTTTATAATTGATGTTAGTAACCGTCAACAAGCTCCCCCAAGCTTAACCTTTGCTAGTCCCTAAGCAAAACTAAACTCGGCAATGGATCAGGAGTTGCTATAATGCCTTTACGCCTCAAAAATACATAGGCGTTCAATCAAAAATTCTCCTCCCGATTAGAATAAACTGATCTGACTTTCAAACTTACCCATATTACCTTCAACCATGGGGCTTCTTAGCCTTCACTTGGGTCTTGAGCAATTGAAAAACAGAACGATCAAGTCAAGCACTATGTCTCAAGTTCTTTGTTCCACCATTATTTCGGAGTTTTTATAAGTTTTCAAAATAAAACTCAGAGATTCCATTGTATGACACTCTCAAGTCTCTCAATATATGTGGTATTTGTAGATACTCACCAAGGCAATAAAGATGTTATGCTTTTTCTCTTCCTACAACTAAAGCTTATGTAGAGTTCATAGGTAGGGAGAAAGCTAGAGCATACTTGCAATGCATATATTGTAAAGTCAAACAACGGATACAAAGAGAGTTGAGTCATACAATCAAATCAAGATGTGCATGTGTGTGGATATATATAGTGGATAACATAATTCTTCTTTGCTCCTTGAAAACATATCTCTCTTTTAAAACTTGAAAACTTTTGCTAGAGAACAAGGGCTATCTTATTCATCTCCTTTTTCTTTTTTTCAGGCGGGCATCTAAGTACCCATTGTTTTCAATCTCGGACACTTTTGTGTCCATTTTTTCTCATCAATTTTTTCCTTCTCTTCTTTTTTATGAATAACTTTTGCATAGCCCATGCCTCTTTTCTGCAACAAAACTTTGAGAGATAGCAACAAGAACTTGGAGCATTTATTTGGTGGATGGAAAACATATCAAGCATGTTTTTGTGTTCACTCCCAGTGTAGGAGTAAAACATTCACTACTAAATTTTGACCCTGTTTCAACACCCGAAAAGTGTTGCAATAGGCCCGAAATAGTTGCAATATCAGAAATAGCAACACTTTTTTTCGTTGGAAGGCATTGCAAGCGCTTGCGTGGGTAAAGTTTTGGACAATGCTTTTCTGCTTAGCATTGCAAAATGTGTTTTGGATTTGCAACACCTAGGCGTTGCAACATAAGCTTTTGCTACGGTTGTAGGTGTGGCAACAGCAACTAATGCAACACCTTAGGCATTGCTAGACCTTGTAATGGCAACTTGCCCATGTTGTAGCAAATGGTATACTAGCAACAACAAACGTGTGTTGCAAGATAATGTATTGCCACGCATAACGCGTGTGGCAACAAGGATTATGTCGCAACAGCAAGAAGTGGTGGCAACATGTGCAATTGCCATGCCCAAGGTTTGGTTGCTATAAGGTATAGCCTCTATTGCATCGCATAATGAGTGTGGCAACATGTTCAATTGCCACGTCTAAGATTTGGTTGCTATAAGGTACAATCGCTATTGCATCACATAACGAGTGTGGCAACATGACCTATATGGCAACACGAAGAAGTGGTGACAACATGTGCAATTGCCACGTTCACCGTATCGTTGCTATACGGTGCAGCGTCTATTGCCACACAGATTGTTCGTTACTATAGGATATATTGCCACAAAAATTGTGGTTGTCAATACCACTTTTACAACCCTTTTGGTTTTGTGCCACCGAACAATATTGCAGTGCCATTAATTAATTAGAAACTCAATAGATATAACAAAGCATTTGAATAAAGCCATTAATCCAAAATATTAACTTGTTTAATTTGTTCCCCTCTGGAATTAAACGATCCAAAATTTGAAACTCAGGTTACACACAATATTCAAACCAAACCAGAATAAAGATATTCAACACATTTGTTCTTAAACAGCAACAATTAAAATGCCTAGACAGCACTGAAGCTTGGCTCAGCTTGGCTTGATTTGGACCGTCCCATCACTCTTGCACTCCACTCAAGCTCTACGTTCATCCTAGAAAAAAAGAACATTGACATTTGACATAGGCTTCAGTTTTTCAGCATAGTGACATTGCAAATCACATGTTCATAAGGATATGTGATTGTCATAGAAAAAATGAAGCTGCAAAAAATCACCTATATATTATCAACCTGTACATTAATTTTGCTTTGCTTGATTGTCTCTTAGCCAGAGCATCATTCAATTATTTCGAAGAAATATAATTCGGTGTAGCATTCCCTTCTTTGTTTTAGGAATGATTTCGGTTAAGACTACCTCTAGTGGTGCAGAGGTACATGCAGGTGTCGAAGATACAAGTTGTGTTTTCTGATTCATGGGTGGGTTAGTCTGCAACTCAATAAATTCCATGAAAAAAAATAGGACTCACACTGTGCACTAATTCATGACGGCTGTAAACAAGTTGCAATATGAAATTACCTGCTGCATGTTTCTTCAATCTGTGGAGTCATTTCATTTCTTTCCCACAAGGTTGGTTCGGCAGGAACCTCAATCTGTGGTTTCATTGGTACCTTGGTTAGCCTGCATTTTAAAAGTTGATTAGTAATAATTAGCTCTCTAACAGTTTACTGGAATTGGTTATGGTTTTATCATACTATTGAAATTCATGGAAACCATGCTAATCAATGCTTCAATGCAAGGCTGCAAGGCAAATATATCTTTGTACTAATCAATTCCTATTTTGCAGCAACACCAGTATATCAGGTTGCCAATTCTAGAACTAGTTAACTGGTTAAAGCATCCATCGATTTATATAAAGAGCTGAAACTAAAATGTTATTGTTAGGAAGATAATTGACTATACTTTTTATATGCCATTTCAATAAGAAAATTATGTAGATGAATTTCAAGTGAATCTAGCAAAAAAACTGATAGAACATAAAAAATATTAAATATAAATGAAGAAACAACTCCACAAACAAATCAAGGAATTTATTGAAACCTCATGGATTTTAGCAATTTGTGAGTAACTCAATTGCTATTACCTTGTATTCTGAGTGAGTCCTATTTCAACCACATATCGCCTACAAAGTGTGTCCAATTTCAACCATCTCGCCTACAAAGTGAACTCCTATTAGTACTCTGAATCTGCATTGAAGAACATATATTGAAACTGAAAAGCTAAATAATAAGAATGAACAGTCCAAATTGACCATTTATTATTGTTTGCAAACACGAAAGGGTAGGATGACGTTTCTTGAATTTTCCAATCCCAACTACTAAAAATCTGAAATTGAATAACTAGGAACCACATGTCAAACTATCATATTTGCTCAAAGCATATATCATGAGAAGCATGAACAATTAAACTAATAATGTATTTAGGAAAAGCATACGCCATTTTGTAATTTTTTTAATAGTTCCCAAAATCAGTCTTTTGCTTTGTTAAAGACCCTCGGTAACACATAGGTAGGCATCAATCCATTAGCTTGAGACATTTTTCTATTTTCAGTTTTAATACTAGCCTATTAGGTTTTACCAAATTAACAACTACTGTAACACTTAGCATTTTAGCAAAGCACTTTCACAGCAATAATACCAAGCCTGCCATTTGGAAAATATTGAACTAACAAATGAGATGCTCAGATCATGCATAAGGTAATGCCATTGATGGATCATAGCAAGACTGACCTTGCAATGGCATAAGGCCTGTGATAGCTTACCTACTACAGGCATACTTTCACCGGCAACAATTAAGCGAAGGAAAATTTTGGGCTGGCACACTGGGGAAACGTTGTTTTGGCTGCGGCACACCGCCACTGCGTTATTGGCTGAGACACATTGCGAATTCGGGTTCCTTTGTTGTAACACACCACGCGCAGTAAACAATCATTTTCCCTGGTTTTGGAGAGAGAACATTAGGTGATTGTACGAGTTTGCCCCTGGCTGAGTCAAGTGGTGCGACCCAACCCAATAAGCCCCACCCAGTCGCTGCCTCATCCCCCACACCGTCTTCTTCTTCCCCAGTCGGTCGTCTTCCTCTCTTCTCTCTCTCGCTCTTGTCCCGTGAAACCCTAGCACTCGAGGCCCCGATAGGAGGGGAAGATGGCTTCGAGCTCGAAGACAGAGGCTGCCTCGAGCGCGCCATCTTTGGACGCGTTTAGGGATGGCACAAGCAACCTTCCCCTGGTCGATTGCAGCAAGTGTGGAGCTCAGTTGATTAGCCTAGTGTCGAAGCTAGGACAAGAGCTTTGGGCAGAGGTTCTACAAGTGTCCTCTAATTAACCATGTAAGTTGGTAGATCTACAATTTTATCCGCCTATTGATGTAGTTGTATGGCCGATTTCATCTGAGCATTATTCTTCATCTTCTTTTGTTAGTTCTACATGTGGGAGGACCAATACGTTGAGTACCTCATCGGCAAATCCAAGCTTCCACGATGTTTCTCAAAGATCGGTAGAGGGTCGCCGTCTCTGGGGTTGACTCAAGCCATGGATCCAAGGATGTCCTCTCAGGAGCTAATTCAAGCCATGGAGTCTTTGAAGGAATCAATTGGAGGATGAACTACCCTGTTAGAAAGCACAACCGCATCTATGAAGGATGCACATGCCGCTTTGAAGAAAATTGTTGATGCCAATCAGTCAATAGGGAGCAACATCGACAAGATAGGCGATCGTTTGCTTGTTTTAGGTCTAGCAATTATGTTCATTGTAGTGCTACTTCTCTTGGTGGTGTTAGTGAAGTGAGCATTGATTTGTCAGAGTTAATGTAGGCATCCTGTATGAACTTTTAGTTGATATCTATCACTTATGTCTCCCTTATGTGTCAATGAATGCTACTGTATGTTCTGATGTTCTAATTTGGTTGTCAATGAATGTATGTGTTTCAGTGCATGGCAACTACAAAATAGATCAAGTGCAAGTCAATCTAGTCTTAACATTACAAGCCATCAAGTTTGGCTTCGAGCCAAGTTACATAACAGCGACAAGTCTGAATTTAAGCCTTCAAGTTTGGCTTATAGCCAAGTCACATAACAACGAAAAGTCTGAATTTAGGCCTAATTATGGCTGATTACATTACAAAGGCTACAAAAGCATAGTTCTAGACAACATTAGAAGTCATCTTCCAAAAGCATCATCAGCAGGTTGCAAACACTACACTTGCAATTATTTCACTCAACAAGCACATCCATCACCAGCTGCTTCTTGGCCTTGCCCAGATCTTTCTTCGGCTGCACCTTGTCTCCCTTGCATTGTTTTGCCTTTTTTCCATTCACTCCCTTCGTACTCTGTCCATCAGTGGATTCTGCACCATCTCTTTCCATCTTCCTCTTGCGACTGTTAACAA
This sequence comes from Miscanthus floridulus, assembly GCF_019320115.1. Lineage (NCBI taxonomy): Eukaryota > Viridiplantae > Streptophyta > Magnoliopsida > Poales > Poaceae > Miscanthus > Miscanthus floridulus. The sequence goes on along the minus strand of NC_089597.1, from coordinate 66,944,830 downwards.
ATGAAAGACATTAGTACAGTAGAAGCAAATTGTTACAAGTTCAAGGGTAGTGAGATATGTAACCTCCTAGTGTTGCCTACAGGACTGTTGGTTAGTAGTGGGGTTGTAATGGTGATGGAACATGCTCCAGTTTGGGATTGTTGGGTTGATGCAGTGCTTGCAGCCTATCTTTTTGTTCCTCTCTTTTTTTGGCTTAGGTGCGGCTGGAGGTGGAGCATCACTGTCATACACTGTCTCATTGCAAGTCTTCATCATGTGACCAAATTGTCCACACCTCTTGCAATGTCTCATTCCACTGGTTCTCCCTCCTTCTGCACCCTTTATCCTTCTTATTCTAGGTCTGCCAGCTGCCCTCTTTAGGATTGGTGGCCACAGTTTGAAACCCATGTCTACCTTGGGCCATTGGTTCCTATCTGTCATAGGCATTACAATTCCGGCATATGCCTTCTTGAACACATCAACAGAGTAGTAGCCATCAATATAGTCCTCTGCACTCTTGTTTCTCAGTGAGTTAATGAAGCAAAGGGCATGAGTGCAGGGGAGCCTAGTGATCTGCCACCTATTACAACTACATGTTCTGTTATCTAGATCAATAGTGTGTCTCCAGGTCTTCAGCTCTTTAGTTGTGCCTTAAATCTCAGCTGTGTTGTTGTGTCCTCTATGAATGACATAGTTCAGGTTTCTGCTTTTTGCATTCAGATCTTTAGTTACATGAGGAAGGATCTTATCTGTCATCTTGTTGGATAACCTTCTTCTAAGGTCATGCTTCTCCATGATCATCTGCCTTATCCTGTCCATCAGTGGGATGACTGGTTGTGCTTTCTCCTTTCTGATCCAACTATTAAATGTCTCTGCAATATTGTTTGTAACATAGTCACACTTGCTATCCGGTGAGAATCTCCACCTGTTCCACAAATGTTTGTGGTTCTCCTCTATCCATTTTATTGCATTTGGAGAAGCTTTCTGCATGGTCTTGTAGTGATGATCATAGTGCTTCTTGTTAAAAGCTCTACATGCAGGCCAAAGGTGTTTCTTGAAAACAGCCCCTCTATACCTCTTCTGAAAGTTCTTCACTAGATGCCTCATACACTCTCTATGTTCCACTCCATTTGAAAACACAGCTGTAACTGCACTATCTATACCCTTGCCTGCATCTGTGGATATCACAAGTCCAGGAGGTGAGCCTATTGCAGTCTGAAGCTTTTCAAAAAACCACTTCCAATTATCTGCGGACTCTAACTCAAACACCCCATATGCAACTGGAAATAGCCAGCCGTGACCATCAACTGCTGAAGTTGATGCCAATTGACCCCTCCACCTTCCTGTTAAAACAGTGGAGTCAACACCTAAAAATGGCCTGCAGCCATTGAGAAACCCATCTACACAAGCCTTCAATGCAATAAACATCCTAGTAAACCTCATCTTTTTACCAACAGGAGCATACTCTATCTCCACTATGCTTCCAGGGTTGGTCCTCTCTACCTCTGCTTTGAAACTAAAAGCATCAGCAAAATTGTCATTCCACTTTCCCATTATTTGCTCTAAAGCCAACCTTCTCCCATCCCAAACCACGTAGTAAGATAGCATGATCTTGAACTTCTTCTCCAGATCTTTCTTTAGTTCTGCAGCTCCAGTATTTGGTTGATCCCTAAGAATGTCAATGACTCTGTCTCTGACCCATTTGTTGGTAGCCATGCAGTTCTGGTCAAGCTTGGAAGTGCTAGCACAGTTATGCTTAGCATGGAGCTTTTTTATCTGCAACAAAAAAGAAGGGCTAAATTAGCTTACAAGGGCATGAAACAAACAATACACCGCATATAACTGTAAATTACATAGTTAAAAGCAGGTACGGTGACCTGCCATGTCTTGCCATCCTACAGCTCAGAAGCATGAATCCTCCACCTACACTTCTTCTTTTTGCTACTTCTGCCCTTGCAGAACCCTCTGTACCTTTTAGCCTCACTGTAATGTGCATCAATTTTGAACTCATTAAGAACAGCAAACTACCTAATTGCCCTCTTAAAAGTATCTCCATCTTCAAATGTGACACCAAGAGCAATGGTTGGGTTCTCCAGGTCAGTCACATGTTCAACAATCTCACATCCAGCTTCATCATCAACAAAAAGGTCATCCAACTCACTACAGTCACCATCAGTTGATTGCCCCTCATGTTCTAGTTGTTCTTCAACATCAGATAAATATGGATGCTCATCATTTAGACCCACATATTCTACATCATCCTCATCCCATGGTTCCTCATCATCTGAGAGATCCCTTTTCCTTCCCTTACCTCTCTTAGACTTAGCCTTGGTTTTGGTAGTCCATGTCTCTGCATTGTTAGCTACGACATCTTCTGTCTCATCCTCAGCAACAGACTCAATCAAAGCCAGAGGGAGGGGCTCTGTGGCAACACTAGCACTGCCGACATGATGTGCAGAAGGTTCAACAGATACACTTTGGCTGTGCTCAACTGTCACTGTGTCATAAACTGCCACAAACAGAGGCAACCTCCTCATCTCCCAATACAGGTCCATTGCATCCATCAAGCTGGCATCAGAAGTTACATTGGTGAAAGCGGACAGTCCTGTTCCAATAGCAAATTGATATTCCTTGATTCAAACCATGCTTCACTTCCTTTGCTATTTCATCTTTTAGGTCCATCAAGTTGGTTGAATCACGATCAACAACAAGCTCAAGATTTGAATCTGGGTGCACTACATGACTACCATCATCGCAAACCTCGACATAATTTGGAACGCGCGCAACAATTCTGCACGCCGAACTACTATCCATCCTAAAACAAATGAAACAAATGATAGGGAACAATGAAAAGTGATTCATAATTGAAACCCTAAATCGACCCTAAATCGACCGAGGCTTTAACGCATATTGATAACGCCAAATAGAACCAAATCACTTGATGGAGATACACTGAAATAGTTAATTGAACAACTGGCACATCAAATGGCCAAAAATGCTTACCCTTCTGGAACCCAACCAAGATTTAGGCCCTTCGATGGCGATTCATTCCTCAGTCCCAAGCGATTCTCCCCTTTCTCTGGTGCCATCTCATCCAACTCCTCTGCTTGGATCTATGGACACATAGCTGCGGAGAGGAAGGTGGCGCCGATTGTGGACAAGGAGGTAGCGCGGGTGCGGAGAGGAGGGCGACGGCTAAACTGGTGGCGGCGGTGAGACTGATGGCGGCCAGGGATGGGGAATTGCAAGAGCAGCTAGGTCAACCAGGCAAGTCAAGTCGACCCAGGGGCACCCATTGTCATTTCCAAAAAGTTCTCTGTCCAAAACCAGGGAAAATGATTGTTTACTGCGCACGGTGTGTTACAACAAAGGAACCCGAATTCGCAATGTGTCTCAGCCAATAACGCAGTTGGCGGTGTGCCGCAGCCAAAACAACGTTTCCCCAGTGTGCCAGCCCAAAATTTGCCTTAAGCGAACTAGAAGTCTAAACCTGAGCTGCATATAACCGGCAGCAGGTTCAGGCAGCACTGCTTGAAGGTAAAAATAATAAAGAACAACATTTTACTGCAACACTCCAAAGATGATTCAGCACTTGCTGATGCATCTCTCGGTCCAGGTGATTCCAATCATTCTTGAGAAAGGTATGATTAGCACTGTATAGATGAAGTGTCTCAAATTAAAGAAAAAAGTAATGTTCAGTTCAGTCAGCACTCAGCACTTATGGTGCTAATCGTATATTCGTATTAGTAGTTTCATCTCTGGAAAAGAACTGCAAAAAAGCATGGCCTACATCTCTTGACCAGCGGTAGATGGAACCTAGCAGCAAAACAATTGAACAAGAATGTAGTACCAACCAATACATCATCTCAGCAATGGTCATGATGCTAGGACTTACCGCAACACCAACCTCAGTCTCACAGCGACACTCTTGCCTCCGCCACAAGATACGATGGGCTGCGCCATGCCTCCTGTAGATTTGTGATTTGTCCTGTTCAATGGAATGAGAGACGGAGGGGGGAAAAGGATAACTTCGTTTAAAAAGAGAAAAAAAAAGGATAACCAACCGTCTAGAGTCGTCGTTGTGGCCAGTCGTAGAAGTCAGGGCGGACACAACAACGCTAGCGCCAACGCCGCGTGCCGCGCACGCACGCGAGCTCCGGGCCGGGAAAGCCGGCGCCCGCGCTAGGGCTGCCACCGGGGATGCGCCTCTGTGCTTGCCGAGGCCGTGCCTCCGCTCTGGGACATGCCTCCACGTCCACGCCTGTGCCGCCGAGGACGTGCCTCCGCTCCTGGGTAGGGACCTCCATGCCTAGAGCCAGAGCGCGGCGGCGGGTGGTAGTGGCCGAAAATTTGCTCGTGAGCCTGCCGGCGGCGGACTGGGGACTGGAGCACCGGGCGGATCTGAGGGGAGAGCGGGAGATGAAGAGGTTTGCGGCACGGCAGATATTTAAGAAAAGGGATTTGGATTTGACGGGCGCCAATTTGGCCGCCAAAAGTTTTGGTACTACCTTATTATTCTCAGCGGCCGTCCAAAATTTTCTATTATTTTATTATTTTTTATTCATAGGTTTTTTTACTTAATTGGTTTTAAGTTTTTAAAAGATACTACGAAACAAAATTATAACTAAATTTATTTTACATAAATAATATATGCAAAAGTAAGGTTGTACTCCTCCAGATTGTTAAAATTTATTTTAATGATCAATTAGGATTATCCATTTCATTAGCAACTGCTAGTGATGGTTCCTTTTGGCCATATAGAGAGTGTCGTTGACTTATGTCCCTGATAAGCAATTGCTCATTCTGGGTACGTTGAAAGTGTAATCAAGTCCTAATTGTGAGTTTTGGTAATAATGTCTACGTAATTAGAGAACTAATAAGATTTATTGAGATGACAAGCAGGGAATTCATGTTCGAGGATGCTACACGAAACGGAGGAGCCCCCAATTACAAATGTAGATGGCTTCAAACTCAAAGTAGGTTTAAATTCTTTTATATTTTGAATTTTAGTATAGGAAAAGTCATACTATAAAGGGAGACACAATGCTTAAGCTGATATGTGCTACCAAGTACTCAAACATACACATGCATCCTTAGATTCACAGCTAAGACAGTCTGCACTTCACTCTTACCTTTGTTGTCTTGCGTGGTGCGGCACTGCCGTACTTGAGCTGCGGCACTGCCGAGACTTAAGTGACCGTTGGGGATTTGGGGGTATTTATACCCTTCCGCTTCCTCCCCAATGGCTCTCTGCCTCTTCTTCCTCACTCCAGCTCGTCCAAAACAGAAAGGAGCTCTCTCCCCCTCCATTAGTAACCTTGAGCCCTCAAGCAAATCCATTGATTTCCCCATCAATCCTTGAGAGAAAAGGGTCCAAAACTCGATTAGAGAGCAGCTTCATTGATTACTCAACTCAAAAGAGCACTTGGTTCACATTTTGGCCAGCGGTTGTGTTTGTTACTCTTGGAGCTTGTCTCCTAGCCGGTTAGAGCATTGCCCGTGGAGCTTACCAACTTGTGTGGCAGCTCCGGGAGGTTTGTAATCATCTCTTGAAGCTAGTAAACTCACCCCTCATCCCAAGAGTTAGGTCTCTTGACTTGAGAACGAGGAAGGGTTGGAAAGCCCTAAGCCTTAGTGGCTAACCTCAACAATATAGAGGTAGGCAAGCCTTGGTAGCGAGCCGAACCACGGGATAAATCATTGTGTCACTTGTGCTTGATTTATATTACTTGCATTTCATAACAGGTTGAGGTGATTTCTAGGGTTTCTAGTCGATCTACTTATGTGGGGGTGTTCCTACTCATTCTAGCTCTTGATCTGTGACTATCATACCTGTAGTAAGCTGAGAATTTTTTCTGATCTAAGTTTCCCTTCACTGTTTTTGAACTATGACTCGAAGTTGTCTACAGGTGTGGCAATGCCGCTGTTCTGGTCCGGTAGTACCGCAGTCCAATAGTGCCGCCCTCTAGAGTGGCAGTGTCGCAGGGTGAATTTGATAAAAGTTTGAGTGTTTGTTTTAACAGGCCTATTCACCCCCCCTCTAGGTCAATCAAAGATCCTACAAGTGGTATCACAGTAGGTTACCTCGTGTGCGCTTCACCGTGTGAGGTATGGAGCCTGAAGGAGGAACTAGTGGCGTGAAGCCGGTGGATGTCAATCCGGAGTGGGTTGATCTACACGACACCGACATCAGCGAGTTGAGCGTGTCGACTAGTAAGCAACACCACGCTACCACATCTTGAGGCTACCGATGTCGAAAGAGCTCTCAATGATGATGAGAGAAGAAAAAGAAAGAAAGCAAGAAAGCTAAAAAGAGAAGCAAGAGAGAAGAAGGAGCAGTGGTTAGAGGACAAGAAGCAAAGAAAAGAAGAAAGAAGGCTCAAGAGAGAAGCAAGAAGAAGAAGAGAAGGCAACAAGTACATCATCAAGCATATCAAGTAGTTCCGAAGATAGGAGATGATGATGAGTCATACCAAGTGTCGAAGGGGAACAAGAAGGAGAAGAAAGGAAAGGGCAAGGGCGACAACAACAAATATGCCGTCGTATCCTTTAACTATTCTTCTATTCCTATGACTAACCATGATCGGAGGTCTTTCATCAATGTACCTGCAGGAAAGTTACCTCATTTCTAATTGGACTAACTTTGCCAAGTGGAAGCACTTGATGAGAGCCTATCTTATAGGTTTTCACCCCGGCATTTGGAAAATTATTTGCAATGGATTTGAGCCACCAGTTGATCCCAAAAACCCAACACTAGAAGAGATGAGAATCATTCATCTCAATGGTCAAGCCACAAGTGTGTTGCTTAGTGCCTTGGATGGTGATGAGTACAATAGAGTGATTGGAGTTGATATTGCCAAGTAAATATGGGACACTTTGCACCTAGCACATGAAGGGGTTGATAAAGTGAGAAAGGCAAGAATTGATCTGTTCATGTCAAAGCTCAACTGGTTTTGTAATCTTAGATGGAGAAGGGCCATAAGAGATGTTTGATAGATTGATGACAAAGGTGGGCAAGATTAGAGGCTATGATTGTGATGAGCTAGATGATCATAAAGTTGTCAAGATTATATTGGAGGCTTATTCACCTAGAAATGAGACCATAGTGACTCTAATTAGAGATAAGAAGAAGTTTGATACTTCACACCAAATGATGTACTTGGAAGGATCTTGACCTTTGACATGCAAAGAGAAGAAGCAAACGAGAGGAAGAAGCTTGGTGAATTGCAAGCAAAGCTAGAAGGCATCAAGATCAATGATGTAGCTCTCAAGGCCAACAAATCAAGTAAGCAAGGCTCTACAAGCAAGTCCAAGATCAACAAGCAAGCTTCAACTAGCAAGCCCAAAGTAATCAAGCAAGTCCAAGAAAGAGTAGAAACCACATCATCTTTAAGTGAAAGTGAAAATGATGATGATCAAAATGAGAAGATTGATAATATTGCTCTCTTTATGAAGATGTTTCACAAGGGGCTAAAGAAGCAAGTGAAAGGTCCTAATATGTCTAAGGAGGGGTGAATAGCCTATTTAAAAATCTATAAACCAATTAGATCAATTTGATTAGTATGACAAGTAGCGAAAAAGCAAACTTGCTCTAGCTCTACGAGGGTTGCAAGCCACCTATCCAATAATTCTAGTTACTATGATCACTAGACACATAATTTACTAAGTCACTATTCACTAAGAGCTCTCACACTTGCTACACTAAAGAGCTCCACTAGATGAACTTAAGCTATAAAGCAAGCTCTTAATTCTAGCTACACAAAAGAGCTTACTACAACTAGTTTGCGGGTATGTAAATGAGTAAGGTGATTATACCGCCGTGTAGAGGAGTGAACCAATCACAAGACGAATAGTAACTCAATCACCAGGAAAATACCAAAGGGCAAGAGACAACCAAATTTCTCCCGAGGTTCACATGCTTGCCAACATGCTACGTCCCCATTGTGTCGACCAACACTTAGTGGTTCGACTGACTAAGAGGTGTTGCACGAACCTCGTTCACACAATTGGACACTGCAAGAACCTACCCACAAGTGAGGTAACTCAATGACATAAGCAATCCACTAGTGTTACCTTTTAACGCTCCGCCAAGTAAGGCACAAGTCCCCTCACAATCACCGGGGATGGCCACAAAAAATCACCAACTTGTGCCAATCCTCCTCTACTCACCAAGTCGTCTAGGTGGTGGCAACCACCAAGAACAACAAGTGAATCCGGCAGTGAAACACGAACACCAAGTGCCTCTAGATGCAATCACTTAAGCAATGCACATGGATTTTCTCCCAATCTCATAAAGATGATGAATTAATGATGGAGATGAGTGAAAGGGCTTTGACTAAGCCCACAAGGTTGCTATGTCAATGCAAATAGCCAAGAGAGTGAGCTTGAGCTGGCCATGGGGCTTAAATAGAAGCCCCCACAAAATAGAGCCATTAGCTCTCTGTTCTCTGAAAAGTCGGGGCGACCGGATGCACCGGTCAGATCGACCGGACGTAGGACCCCAGCGTCCGGTCGCGCGATGCATGCCACGTGGCCCCTGCTTCAAATGTTGATCGCCCGATCTCAATGGTCATCAGTACATTTAAGTTATGACCGAACACTGCTGCTCAAAGTGACCGAACGTAGGACCCCAGCATTCCAGTCGTTTCTAGTATGGTTCCACTCACGACCGGACGCGTTCGGTCACGACCGACCGGACTCGCCTAGTGTCTGATCACTCACTGTCTCCTCTGTGTGCCACCACAGTAGCATGACCAGAATGCTGAACAATGTTCAGCCTGTGTTCGGTCACCTAGTGTCCGGTCAAGAGACCGAGAGTACCATCTTGTTTTATAATTGACCTGAACGCTGCTCTCCCAAGCGTCCGGTCACCACATGACCAGCGTCCGATGCACTCTGTGAAACCCTGTCTTTTATATACACTTCGCCAGTGAAGTTTCGAACCCTTGCTCCCAAGTGCTAAACACAATGTGTATCACCTTTATGTATGTGTGTTAGCATATTTTCACAAACATTTTCAAGGGTGTTAGCACTCCACTAGATTCTAACTGCATATGCAATGAGTTAGAGCATCTAGTGGCACTTTGATAACCGCATTTTGATATGAGTTTCACCCCTCTTAATAGTACGGCTATTGACCATAAATGTGATCACACTCTCTAAGTGTCTTGATCACTAAACCAAAAAGTTCTTTTCAATTTCACCTTTGCCTTGAGCTTTTTGAATTTCATTATCTTCTTTTCCAAGTCCAAGCACTTGATCATCACTATGGCATCACCATTATCATGTCATGATCTTCATTTGCTTCACTACTTTGAGTAGTGCTACCTATCTCATAATCACTTTGATAAACTACGTTAACACTTAGGGTTTCATCAATTCACCAAAACCAAACTAGAGCTTTCAGTAAGGCTACAAGGTAGTGAAGAGAAACTTTCCAAACAAGAAAAAGAGGACATGCTACAATTGTGGTAGCACCAATCACTTCATTGCCAAGTGTCCATATGAGATCAAGGACAACAAATACAAGAAGGACAAGAAAGAGGAGAAGGCTGGTTGTAGAAAGAGCAAGAAGTACATGGGAGATGCTCATATTAGGCATGAATGAGACTCAACTAGAGAGAGCACAAGTGAGGAGGATGAGAAGGTTGCAACCATTGTTATTCACAAGTCATCCCCTACACCAAGGCTCTTCAACAACATGTCAGATGATGACTACTACTCCCCTCATATTTGTCTCATGACAAAGAGTGAGAAGGTAAAATCCAAATCGAAGGTCAAATCTTCCTCCACCTCCTAATGATATCTCTAGTAGTGATATTAGTGATAGCTCTAGTGATGAAGAAATAAACATGATAACTAAAAATTTAGATGCAAAGACTAAATTATTCATCACTAAGTTAATGGAGGATTTAGAGAGTGTCCAAGCCGAGCTAGAATCTAGAGAAGAGACTCTTATCCAACAAGAGGATCTCTACATTGCTAGCAAAGAAGCTCTTGCGTTAGAGAAAAGTGAGGTGGAATTCTTGCGCAAGGACTTTGGCCAAAGAGCAAGAGGACCATGCTATTACAAAGAAAGCAAATAAAGCTCTCAAGAAAAAGTATTGTGACTTGGATGAAAAGCACAAAGAACTTAAGATGCAATATGGCATTCTTTGGAATAGCAACTCACATCTCCCTAAGACAAAGGAAACCTCTATTCCCTCCACTAGTCAAGGTTGTGGAAAATATTTTAATCTTGACTTCAATGCTTATTCCACTAACCTTGCAAACATGGAAGCTATGAGAAAGGAGATTGCTAGGCTCAATGAAGTCATTGAAAAAGGGTGAATAAGTGTGACCCAATCCAATGACAAGAAGGTTGATGAATCAAAAGGGCCACAATTCAAGCAAGGAAGGCATCCCTCAATTAAACATGGGCTTGGACACACAAAAGGAGCCAAGACAAATGGAAGAAGGATAGTGAATGACTATGAGTGTGTGCAGTTTGAGAGCAAGGGCAAAATTGGTACAGATCAGCCTACATAGACCGCAGGTAGTGCAGCGTCCCTGAGTGGCAGTGCCGTGCCCCGCAAAAATAGGAAGGCTACCAATTCTGTTCCTGATCAAACTAAGCCCAAGAAGGTGTTCCAGCAAAAATAGGTTTTCCAGAAGCCTAAGGAATCAATATGGGGCAACAAGAACAAGTATGCCTATCAACCAAAGATCTATGCACCTCGACAAAGCTTGACATCATGCTTTGTTTTGAAGAGCAACAACAGTGGAAAACTGGTTGCAAAATATGTTGGAAAGGAAACCAACATATATAGGAATACTTCTATTTGGGTTCCTAAGTTTCTTATGACTAACATGCAAGGCCCCAAGTCAAATTAGGAGACCTAAATCTAGCAACTAAACTTGTTTTGTAAGCATACTCCTCCGGTGGATCAAGTTGGGTGCTTGATAGCGGATGTACAAATCACATGACCGGAGAAAGGAGTATGTTCTCATCATATTCCCTAATGACGCACTAAAATGAAAATATTGTCTTTGGAGATAATTCAAAGGGGGATGTGATTGGTCTCGGTAAAGTTGCTATAACTTTTGAGCATTCAATTACAAATGAATTACATGTTGATTCAGTTGAGTTACAATTTGTTGTTCAGTTTCTCAATTGTGTGAGATGGGCTACAATTATCTCTTTATGGATAAGGGTGTGGAAGTCTTTAGAAGGGAGGATTCCTCTATTGTCTTTATGGGTCAATTAAAGAATAAGCTTTACTTAGTTGATTTTAACAAAAGTAAAGCTAAGCTTGAGACTTGTTTAGTGGTAAAATCTAGCATGGGTTGGCTTTGGCATCCCCGACTAGCCCATGTTGGGATAAGGAACTTGGCCAAACTTCTAAAAGATGAACACATCCTTGGACTAACAAATGTTCACTTTGAGAAAGATAGGATTTGTAGCGCTTGTCAAGCCAGAAAGCAAGTTGGCGTACCTCACCCACCAAAGAGCATCATGACCACCAAGCAATCATTGGAGCTAATACATATGGATCTCTTTGGACCGGTTGCCTACCTAAGTATCAGGGGGTAACAAATATGGTCTTGTTATTGTTGATGACTATTCTCGTTTCACTTGGGTATTTTTCTTGCATGACAAGTGCCAAGTTCAAGAGAAGGTGAAGTTATTTGTTAGAAGAGCTCAAAAGGAGTTTGGTCTTCCCATCAAGAAAGTGAGAAGTGACAATAGAACCGAATTCAAGAATACTCTAGTTGAGGAGTTTCTTGATGAAGAGGGCATCAAGCATGAGTTTTCAACTCCATACACCCCTCAACAAAATGGTGTAGTAGAGAGGAAGAATCAGTACACTCATTGACATGGCAAGGACAATGCTAGATGAGTACAAGATGCCATACATCTTTTGGTGTGACGCTGTCAACTGCCGCTTGCCATGCCATCAACCTGCCTCTACCTACACAAGAAGTTGCAGAAAACTTCATATGAGCTTCTAACCGATAACAAGCCTAAGGTGTCTTACTTTAGAGTGTTTAGGGCGCAAGTGTTTCATACTTAACAAGAAACCCAAAACCTCTAAGTTTGCACCTAAAGTTGAAGGTTTTCTTCTTAGTTATGGATCAAATTAGCATGCCTACCGTGTCTTCAACAAAACCTCCGGGAGAGTTGAGATTGCGGTAGATGTGACATTTGATGAATCTAATGGCTCTCAAGTAGAGCAAGTTGATTCAAGTGTTGTAAGGAAAGGAGGATCCACCATGTGAAGCAATCAAGTAATTGGCTATTGGTGATATTAGACCACAAGAAGAAGAAGTCACTGAAGTGGAGGTTCCTCAAGTTGTTGCTACACCTATTTCTGCTTGACGTACCTGATGCTGCACTATAGCAAGCATCTACTACAACTCCAGAGCATGGTAGTGCCACACTTGAGGGCGGCAAGTGCCGCACCTACATAGTCAGTAGCAAGTTGATTTGACTCCCGTTTGTGGACAAGACCTACAACCCATATTTGAGCAAGAAGATGATGAAGATCCAAAAGATGAACAAGAGGCTATTGAGCATCCAAGGCTAAGGCAAACCATACAATGGGATCATCCCATTAACAACATCCTTAGGAGTCTTTGAAAGGGGTAACAACTTGTTCACATTTAGCAAATTTTTACCAATATTACTCGTTTGTTTCCTCTTTGGAACCTCTTAAGTTAGAACAAGCATTTGGAGACCCGGATTGGGTGATGGCCATGCAAGAAGAGCTCAACAACTTCGAAAGAAATCAAGTGTGGACCTTAGTGGAATGACCCAATACCAATGTCATTGGCACCAAGTGGGTCTTCCACAACAAGCAAGATGAGAATGGAGTGGTGACAAGGAACAAAGCAAGATTGGTTCGCTCAAGGATTTCACTCAAGTAGAGGGCTTGGACTTTGAAGAAACATATGTACCGGTGGCAAGGCTTGAAGCAATTCAAATGCTTCTAGCCTATGCCGCTCATCACAACTTCAAGCTATATCAAATGGATGTGAAGAGTGCATTTCTCAATGGCCCTATTCAAGAACTTGTCTATATTGAACAACCATCAGGATTTGAAGATCACAACTTTTCCCAACCATGTATACAAACTCCAAAAGGTGCTCTATGGGCTTAAGCAATCACCAAGAGCATGGTATGAATGCCTTAAGGAATTCTTACTTAAATAAGGCTTTGAAATAGGCAAAGCCGATCCTACCCTTTTCACTCACAAAGTCGACAAAGATATATTTGTGTGCCAAATATATGTCGATGACATAATATTTGGTAGTACTAATCATTCTTTTTGTGAGGAATTTAGTAGGATCATGACCAAAAGATTTGAGATATCGATGATGGTTGAATTAAAGTTCTTCCTCGAATTTCAAATCAAGCAAGTGAAGGATGGAACTTTCATTAACCAAATGAAGTACACCCATGATATGCTCAAGAAGTTTGACATGGTGAATACCAAGCCTATCAAAACTCCCATGCCAACCAATGGACATCTAGATCTCAATGATGAAGGGAAAGCCATGGATACTAAGGTATATCGCTTCATGATCGGCTTTCTACTTTATTTGTGCGCAGTCTAGGCCCTGATATTATGCTTAGTGTGTGCATGTATGCAAGATTTCAAGCTAACCCAAAAGAGTGCCACTTAGTGTCCGTTAAAAGAATCTTGAGATATCTAGTACACACTCCTAACCTTAGCTTATGGTATCCTAACATCTCTAAGTTTGATCTACTTGGGTTTTCGGATTCTGATTACACCGGTTGCAAAGTAGATCGAAAAAGCACTTCAGGGACATGTCAATTCCTTGGACGGTCCCTAGTGTCTTGGAGTTCTAAAAAGTAAAATTGTGTAGCCCTTTCCACCGCTGAGGCCAAGTATGTTGTAGCCGGTGCATATTATGCTCAACTACTTTGGATGAGGCAAACCCTTCAAGATTTTGGATGTCACTTTACTAAAATCCCACTCTTGTGTGACAACAAAAATGCCATAAAGTTAGCCAACAATCCCGTAAGCCACTCAAGAACTAAGCACATAGACATCCGACATCATTTCTTGAGAGACCACTGAAGCCAAAGGAGATATCGAAATTCGCCATGTGAACACCGAAAAATAACTAGCCAATATCTTCACTAAGCCTCTTGATGAGTCAAGATTTTGTGCTTTGCGTAGTGAGCTAAATATTCTTGATTCTTATAATGTGGTTTGAACTATAGCACACCTTGATTGATGAACTAGCATGGATAGGAGAAATGAATTGCAAAAGTATAAATATTGTGCTTAAAATGTTTTATCATAAGAAACAAGTGCATTGTGATCATTGTTTGTATTGATTATTTGTTGCTGATCATAATGTGCTTGAGATATGTGTCCATATCCTATATATAGAGGTATTTAGCTAGTAGCTAAATCTGTTGTACTAGGGAGTGCTGGCAGTGCCGCGCCTGCCCTGCGGCAGTGCCACGTGTGGCGAGCGGTAGTGCCGCACTTTGAATTTCAATCGAAATTCAACCCATGATAGCAGTTACCAGTGGGGCCCATTTACTCTTCTTATTTCATCTAGCGCTAGGGTAACTCTCTCATCATTCTCACCTATAGTCGCCGCCTCTCTCTCTCCTTTCTCTCCCTCTCGTGAATAGCAGCCACCACGCCGACAGCCCTGCTGCCGCTGCCACCTCCGGTAGTGCTAGCACCGTGCTACTAGTCTTCCTCATCATTTTGTAAATACAGATGTTGTTCCATCAATGACTCTCTATTTTGGTTGGATTTGTGCACCAGATGTATTTCTATCTTAAATATGTAGCTACTTTACCTACATTGTAGACAACTCCATGTATTTGTTTAGGTCTACTCATTCTGAGATTGTCTAGTGGCTTAGGAGAATGGTTGAGAAATAGTCTGAATAGTTGAGAAGAAATGAATCATGGGAGAGGTGAAGCACTAGGTGCGGCAGTGCCGCTCCTAGGGTGCGACAATGCCGTACCCTCTGATCAGATTGGTTCAGGGTGCTTTTCTAACCTGAGATTTGAATCATCTCATCTATCCAGAGTGTTTTACAAGTGTTCTTCTACACCCTTTATGTACAGTTTCTCATTTGGACCTATATTTTTTTTGCATAGATGGCCTCTGGAGGTGATGATGACCGGAGGGGGAAGAGAAAGATGACTGAGCCTTGAGATAAGCAGATGCCTCATTATGGTCGTGGCAGGACCATAGGGGGCAGCAGCAGTGTAGCAGCTAGAGATGTTGCCAGAGACAAGGGGAGGAGAGATCAAATGATCTAGGATGAGGAGAACTTGGAGAGGGCTAGCCACACTATTCCTCTAGGTGCTTGCCTAGATACTCCACCTCATCTTGAGGAGTTCTACAGGAGCTACATCAGAGAGTATTCTAAGGATGTGGTCATGAGGCGTCCTGTTGACATACGTCCTTATCACGTGCTCAATTATGCGGGAAAGCTAAAGATGGTTGAAGAAGTATAGGAAAACAATCCCTATGAGCAACCAAAGGATTTGGGGATAGACTATAGGTTTTGGAATGAGTTTCATTCCAACTTCTATGCATCTATGAATTGCAACTCCAAGAAATTCAAAGTTGTCAAGATGTAGTATGTTGATTGAGAGGAGATGAAGGCAAAGAATGAGCCATAATTCAATAAGGTGATCAAGGCTTGTGAGTTGTTTGGCCTCACTGATATTATGAGCTTTCAGATATAATTGGAATGAGGAAGTGCTAGCCCAAGTTCCATGCCACTTTCTTCTATAGCATCTACACTGATAAGATTCACTGGATGACTGAGGGACTGACATTATAGAGTTGATTTTGTGACTTTCACCCTGGATCCTTAGTTTTGGAAAGGAGGAGCGGGGCTTCACTTATATTCATGATGAGGCTAGAGCTAATATCCTGTGATATTGCATATATGTGGATTGACAGGAGAGGAGCAGATGGGAAGGTCAGTGGCATGAAGAGCTATTATTACATTCTGAATAATTTGATCAGGCATACTATCAATCTCGAGGATAGAGCAGCCTCTGAATCTTAATGGCTATATCAGGAATGTGCTTGCTAGATTTGCTCCTAGAGGTGACAGGTTTAATGTCCCTCGCTTCATGTGGTGTGAGCTAAGGAACGCCATGGAGGATGGGAGAAAGGGAATACCCTATGCCCCCTATCTCATGTTTATGATTGAGAGAGTCACTAGGCTATAGATTTAAGAAAGATGGTCTTCACACCGTCTACTAAGATTAAGAAGACCCGAGGAGCAGGTGCTAGCAGGGCAGTGAGACGCTCTCCATCAGTTGTGGACGTGCTCGAAGTCATCCTACTCTAGGCCTCGCAAGGAAAAGAAGATGGAGAAGTTTGGGAAGTAGATCAAGGCTATTTTCACCACATGCACCTATGCAGCGAGGACCGCATATCAGGACCTGGTTGGAGAACCATGAAGCCAATCGGGAGGACTAAAGAGCGTGTAGGGCTGCCACCTCTTTCTCTAGTTCAGTCACCGCCGAGGTTTGATGACCTCCCTAGCCTTTCTGAGACAAATTCGGATGTGGAGGAGTAGGAGTAGGAGCAGCCAGAGCTTGATCCTCACACGAGTTTGAGGTGCACATTGCAGTCCTATGAGGAGGAGCACCAAGTGTGAGCGCCACACTTCGACCACTCATCACCAAGGGAGGGCGGTGGTGTCTTCTTCTTCCTCCTCCTCCTGACGACGACGATGATATGGTGGAAAGGAGGACGTTGCAGGTGCTAGTAGAGCTGCTGATGGGGATGATGTCGATTGAGACATCATCCAAGAGGATGAGGAGTGAGTGTTGGTCTTTCTTCTTTTCTTCTCTTTTTGGTGCTTTATGCTAAAGGGAAGAAAATTAGAGGGGTCAATAACTTTTTTGATGCCATGGAGAGGAGGTTGCTGTAGCTAGAGTCATGTTCGTATCCGTTTAGAGTAGTCTTCGTAGGTGAGAGTTTGAGAGTCCATTAGAAACTCTATTTATGTAATAACACTACTTAAGTACTTTTTATATGTGTAGAATATGGACATATATTAATCTATGATGTCGCTTGTGATATAATTGTGCTAGAATGTATATATTTATATGTATCACATTGCTGTGTGGTGTCTATTCTGATCTGTGCTATTACAGTAAGTGCGGCAGTGCTGCACCCAACTATAACAGCAAACCATGTTGTGCATAAACTATCATTCGCATCATGTTTTACATATCTGACACAGTAAGCAGCATCCTACAGGAGCATAGGATGTAGGGAGAGCCCCATTCACTTTCACTAAAATGTGGATCTTGGCTTATTATGCCAATTTGAGAATTCAATTCTCTATTCACACATTTAGGGGGAGGCTCTACACCGATGGCTCAAAAATCTCAGTATTTATTTCAGATCTTTTGTAAGCTATAATTGGGTTATCATCAATCACCAAAAAGGGAGAGATTGGAAAGTGCAATCAAGCCCTAATTGTGGGGTTTTGGTGATAATGACCACACAATTAGAGAATTATTGGGATTTATCGAGATGACAAGCAGGGAATTCATTTTCGAGGATGCTACATGAAACTGAAGGAGTCCCCAATTATAAATATAGATGGCTTCAAACTCAAAAGAGGTTTAAATTCTTTTATATTTTGAATTTGAGTATAGGAAAAACCGTAGGGGGACACAATGCTTAAGCTAATATGTGCTACCAAGTGCTCAAACATACACATGTATCCTCAGATTCATAGCTAAGACAGTCTGCACTTCATTCTTACCCTTGCTATCTTGCGTGGTGTGGCACTGCCGCACTTGAGCTGCGGCACTGCCGTGACTTAAGTGATCGTTGGAGGCTTGGGGGTATTTATACCCTTCCCCTTCCTCCCCAACGGCTCTTAGCCTCTTCTTCCTCACTCCAGCTCATCCAAAATAGAAAGGAGCTCTCTCTCTCTCTTCCTCCTATTAGTGACCTTGAGCTCTCAAGCAAATCCATTGATTTTCCCATCAATCCTTGAGAAAAAAGGGTCCAAAACTCGATTAAAGAGCAGCTCCATTGATTCCTCAACTCAAAAGAGCACTTGGTTCACTGTTTTGGCCGACGGTTGTGTTTGTTACTCTTGGAGCTTAGGCTCCTAGCCGACTAGAGCGTCATCCAGTGGAGCTTGCCAACTTGTGTGGCAGCCCCGAGAGGTTTGTAATCATCTCTTGAAGCTAGTAAACTCACCCCTTATCCCAAGAGTTAGGTCTCTTGACTTGAGAACGAGGAAGGATTGGAAAGCCCTAAGCCTTAGTGGCTAACCTCAACAACGTGGCGGTAGGCAAGCCTTGGTGGCGAGCTGAACCACGGGATAAATCATTGTGTCACTTATGCTTGATTTACATTACTTGCATTTCATATTATTGGTTGAGGTGATTTCTAGGGTTTCTAGTTGATCTACTTGTGTGGGGTGTTCCTACTCATTCTAGCTCTTGATCTGTGACTATCATACCGACTAGTAAGCTGAGAAATTTCTCCGACTAAGTTTTCGTTCACTGTTTTTGAACTGCGACTCAAAGTTGTCTGCAGGTGCGACAGTGCCGCCCTCCAGAGCGGTAGTGCCGCAGGGTGAATTTGATAAAAGTTTGAGTGTTTATTTTGACAGGCCTATTAACCCCCTCCAGGCCAATCAGAGATCCTACACTATGTATATACCTTTTACTATTCATCAGAGAATACATACGTCACTTTCATCCATCGCTTTTCACTCGCTCGCGCTTTGTGCATAGCAAAAATTATGTATCAAGAAAACCAAAATGTCTTAAAATTTGAAATAGAGGAAGTACTACACTTTTCAATAAAAATGGTAGAGTTTATTGTTATGTTAATCACCTCATATTGATTTTCTTATAAAAATTGATGGGTTTTAATTAGATTGTAGTTTGATTCCATACCGAAATTTATAATTTTCTAAAAATACCTAGTACTACTACAAAAGTAACAAATATTATTAACAAAAGAATATTTGGAAGACCGATAACAATCAATACTATACAAGTGACTAAGAAAACTATAGGGTTGAGGTTTAAACTTTTGATTTGTCACGCCAAAGTTGCTAAATAACGTATTAGTGTGCTATTCTCTCATATATATATATATATATATATATATATATATATATATATATATTTGTTTGCAATTTAAAGATGAAAGGACCATGACCATCCTAAATGCCAAACACATCAAGCGGGGAAGGAGTGAATTGGATCTCTAGGAGTATGCCTTAAAACAATTTTTGTACTCATGTATACACTTTCTTGTAACTTTTATTTAAATATTTTGTTTTTGAATCCCACAAAACCTGAGCGATCTCGAAACATGGTAGTGAGTACAGGGAAAATTAAAGAGACGTGCTCTAAAATGGATAGGGCCTATTATAAACACCAAACATAACAAAAATAATAACCAAATACAAGCGTAGGTTATAAGACAAATACCCTCTTTTAATTTAGAAAAAAATCTATTTCTAGCCCAGAAACTTTTGCGGATGTCTAGATTTAGCTCTCGGACTCCAAAACCTAGATATGCATAGTCCTCTTATCCTGTAACCATCAAAACCAGACAACTTTAGCCCTTTCCTAGTTTAAAAGCTAATTTTGAGTATTTATGTATTTTCTAAAAACAATAAAACAACATGTAAATCGCTAAATCATAAACAATTCTTTTTAAATTACAAAAATATGAAAATTGGTACCAATTTTATCTAAAAGTATAATCTATCTCGGCAAGACCTACAACTTTCATTGGGTCATTTTCCCATCTAACCTTGTTCCAACAATTCGAATTTTTTAATTTTAAAATATGACAACTTCAAAAAGAATTTTGAGACCCAAAATGATGTTATTTTAAATGAAATAGTTGTTCACTAAAAAAAGTTGTATATCTC
The DNA here is from genome assembly GCF_019320115.1 of Miscanthus floridulus. Taxonomy (NCBI): domain Eukaryota; kingdom Viridiplantae; phylum Streptophyta; class Magnoliopsida; order Poales; family Poaceae; genus Miscanthus; species Miscanthus floridulus. The sequence goes on along the minus strand of NC_089597.1, from coordinate 66,924,925 downwards.
AACGAGATCTTTAACTTTGGTTTGTATTCTTTATCCATCTGAGCTCGTCCAAACAATTCAAAAAAATTGAATTTCAAAATATGAGCACTACTACAGAATCAACCTTCACTGCAGGTTCAAAACCTCAGTCACTGCCAGTGATGAGGTTTCCAAGGAACCCAAAAAATGGTTTGAAAAAAGTTGTCAAACATAATTTTCGTTGGATAGATGTTTTCAAACAAGTTATCAACTACAATCTTGTGAAAAATATTTTAGCATCAAAACAACATCAAATAAAAAAGTTACAAACTACAAAGTTGCATAACTTTTTGAGATCTACAACTTTTGTTTTGGTTGTTTCTCCATCTGAAATCCTTTTCTACCGCTATACACTCACTTATGACTTTAGAGCATATAAACTACTTTGCTATTAACTCTATAAAATCTTACGATACATATTTTGGTATTAACTCTATAAACTACTTTGGTATAAAGTTTATTTTCATCGAACATCATATGAGAAAGTTATAAAGTTTTTCGTGCAGCCTATACTGTCACTTCAAGCGAAAAACCGACAGTGATGACCTAATATCACTACTGGTAAGCAAAAAACCGGCAGTGATAGCCGACAGTGAAAGGCCGGTAGTGAAAGTCAGTTATGTAATAGTGAAGAACTACAAAAAGAATTTTTTGTCCGTAAATGTTTTCGAATGACACCAACTATGAAATTGTATATCTCATCGAGTTATACAACTTTAGTTTTGATCATTTTGCTATCCGAGTTTATTTAAATAATTTAAAAAATTCAAAATTCAAAATATGAGAACTTCGTACCTCCATTTTAAGATCATATAGGATTTTAGAAGAAAAAAAAATTACTTGCATATTTTGGTATATAGTTTTATTACCTACTTAATTATTTTATATAACAGTGCCTAAGTTTTCTTAAAAAATCTAAACCGTGTTAACTGCGAAACTACATCATTGTTACATCCTCAAAACAGTTTCATCAAGTCTCTTCCGGAGACATCCGATAAAAAAAACAGAAATACTATACAACACACGTGTGTTTTAGGAGAAAAAACAGCATGGATTTTTTCTCTCCTTTTTCACCGATGCTCCCAGGTGCTCGGCAATCGGCGTCGGGCCTGCCCGCACTTCGGATCGCACCCGGTGGGCCTCCTCCGCTGCGTCGTTCGTCCTTCGCCGTTCCCAGCACGGTCACGCATGCACCCAGGACCAGGGCAATCCAGAGACCGCAGAGGAGTAGCATCAGGCTTGCCACCAAACTCCAAAGGCCATCAATGGCTGGAACAGTATGCATGTCGTCCTGCACTGCATGGTCATGGTGGTGCGGTCCAGATGGTCAGATGTCTTGGTTGGTCCACCCAAGGGATCCGGCTCCAGGTACCTCCTCCTCCTCTGTGATTTGTTCTTTATAGAAAAAATTTATTTCTTGTGATCTGTGGATCTGTGATCTTATGATTTATGATTGTCTAGGAGGTAGAAGAAGGCTAGAGGTAGAAGAAAGCTGAAGGTAGAAGGAGGATGGAGGTTGTTGGATCTTAATTCTATGGTGCAAAAAAAAATCATGTGTTGAAACTGCATAAAACACATGGTTGTTAGGTAGACAGACTGAGAAGAAGAATGACGTATATATAAAGTACAACGCCCCGTATACTACGTCAGCGAAGTACTGTCAGAATCAAAAATCCTGGTACCCGCATATGCAAAAACTACTCTATGCCCTCCTAATCACTTCACGCAAGCTTCGCCACTATTTTAAAAGCCACAAGATTACCGTGGTGATAGATTTTCCACTCGGAGACATTAAAAAAAAGCTTCAGTCAAGAAGATTAAACTAAGATATTCATATGCTTCATTCGACACTAATAAAGTAATAAACCACCCGCACTAAATTTTGGGAGACGTCGCAGCCGTTTTTTTCTTTTTCCCGCCGTGCCGCGCGCATCTCCACCACAAATGGAGATTTGGTTTTACCAATTCCCTTGCTGCAGAGAGTCTGCGCGCGCAATTGGAAATTTCCACCACCCGTGCCTACCTATCTACTCGCCCCAAATCCACCTCCTTCGTCTTCGCATCTTGCAGCACCCGACGCACTCCATCCACCCACCGCCGCCGCCCAGCCCCGCACGCCATCCACCCGCCGCCGCCGCCCCTGCAGTCCATCCACCCCTGCCGGCGCAGCCCTCCCCCAGCCCCTTCCGCACCATCCCATTGTCCGGCCTCCAGCCTACACTGTCGCACGTACTCCGCCCCATCTGCTTGTCGTCATCGCTGCACAAACGCCAGGAAGGAACACAATCACTTCTCCCTCCCTTGAGTAAGTTGTAGCATTTGCTTGTCATCTTGCTTGTATTAGGGTATTTCTTTTTTTTTTTTCTGAAGTAGGTTGTGATTTGTAATGTGCCTGAACCAGTGGAAGAGAGGAAAATGGTCCGAGATAAGATTTCTTGAGTATCGACCGTCGACCTGAGACCGAGCGATAAATTGTGCTAACTTTCCGACCTAAAATCTTTGTGAAGCACTAACTGGTTAGTTCAGCTTTCTTTTTGAACGATTATTCCTTTCTTAATCTTCTTAGTGAACTGTTTCAATTGTTAATGCTGATACAAATAGCTAAATCTGCTTTACTACAAGTTGATTTGTTACTTCTAATATCAATATGTTTTGTTCTTTGAACCGGTGGTTTATTCTTTAAACTGAACTGACCATTTCAGATAAGTTAGGAAACATTAAATTATTAGAGAAAAGAATGGCAATGTTACAATTAAAACAAAACAAGCATAGTTAAGAAGCTAAGAAACAAAAAAGGTGAGAAAGAAAAATAAGCAGTATTACAGCAAAGCTTCTAGCCATGAATCCATCGAAGGGAAATAATTTTCTTAGTGTTATGGATAACCAAGGCAAGTTCTTTCATGAAAATGATCTTGCAGCTTAGTGTGGTGAGCTTTGTATGTAATTTTAACCCTGATCAAAATTACATAGAATTGTATGCTTTCCATCCATAATTTAGTGCTTGTTATGTCGCTTGCTTGTTTAGGAATGTGTCCCTCAGTGTGAACCATCTCCAAGAAATATGGAACGACCATCAATTTAGATTAAGGTCTGTTAGTTATCGTGTCTGCATCGAATTTCAAATGTTTCTATAAGTATACAGTGTTTTCCTTTTAGCTGGTTTTAATTTAAATCACTATGGCAGTGCACGCGACGATGGCATGCTTTTACTTTCTGGTGGTAAGGGATGCTTCTGGAACGGTAGACTCCTCTGCTTTTGCTAAGTTGAATTTGAGAACTATCTTTTTTCCCTGCACAGAAATGCAAATATGCTTGAGCTCTTCTGGGACATATATTGCATAAGAAATTACTTAATTGAATTACAAAAGTTATTTTTTATGAACAGGAATGCAAATATCATCTAAATACCTTAACCTCTAAATTTTTTATAATCTAAAATATATACAATTTTTTAGATAAGTGTCGCGGAAATGCGTATGTTGCGTTGGATTTGCGGTCATACAAGAAGGGATCGAGTTTGGAACGATGATATACAGTGATAGATTAGGGGTAGCACCAATTGAAGAAAAGTTTGTTCAACATCGGTTGAGATGGTTTGGACATGTCCAACGGAGAACCTCCAGAGGCACCGGTGCGTAGTGGAATCCTAAGCCAGGATAGTAACGTGAAGAGAGGCAGAGGAAGACCGAAGTTGACTTGGGTAGAGGTAATAAAAGGAGACTTGAAAGGATGGAATATACCCAAAGACTTAGCCTTAGATAGGAGTGCTTGGAAAACAGCTATTCACGTGCCTGAACCTTGATTGCTTCTGCTGGGTTTCAACTCTAGCCTTACCCCAACTTGTTTGGGACTTAAAGGCTTTGTTGTTGTTGTTGTTGTAAAATCTATACATTTTTTTGGGCACCAGCAAAATATATATACTTTGGTTCTTTGATTTGTATTACCAGATATCACTAGCAAGAGATACAACACCTGCAGATGAGGAGTTATTTGCTTACATTAATTAATTTCTGGGTATACCCTTCTTTCTGTGTTCTTTCAGATGATTTATGTCGTGCATTTATAACAAGAAAGAAAAGGAGCACCGGATTACAGTTTGTTCTATAGCCAACCCTTCAACATTTCTCCCTGTTTGTGCATCCACCATCAGATGACAAATAAAATGAATTAACAGATGGGTGCGTATGATATCGAGGATGCAATGGCATGGAAAAAGAAGAAAGAACTCATCATTGATGAGGTGTAGTATAACTCTGGGCTGTACCTGTTTTAAATTTTTACAAATATGACGCAGTAGACGTAAAACATGTTTGAAGAAAGCTGAGTTTCAACATCAATAATCCTTTTCAGCTACAGAGTTAGGATGTGCTATGTGCTTCTTAATGAGGTCCCTGGCCTATCTCAAATTCTTAGAAACGAATGCAATTGAGCAATCACCTACAATGGACCACTATCCAGTACTATATCTGAACTTTATGGAACTTGGAGGGCAGTTTTTGTTTTCAGATCATGACAGCACGTAAGTGGCAGTATACTGTAGGCACCAAGCTGCAGCCGAGCTATGAGGGCTGTTGGTGTAGTTGAAGCCACATGCGAAGCCATTTTTGATCTTGTAATGAGCATGGATGTAACAAGATACGAGTAAGTATGGTTATCTACCATTCTTTTGGCTCTCATGCAGCGAGCTCCGTCTCTAAAAGAATGTCCTTTTGGCTCTCATTCAGATTTATAGCCAGTGGGTCAGATTCTGAGAAAAAGGGCTTGAAGGAACTCTACACAAAATATAAGGGCAACTTGAACAGGTGAAACTAGGTCAGCAGAGAATATGCTGCATCGACTGTCGCTGCTTGCTACACCTCTGGCAAGTACTTTCCTTTTGACAATATGTAATGTGTTCACTGGCCAGTGTATGTACAAAATAGGGCCTTATCCAAAGTAAATGCTTCCATTTCTTTTTTGAGATAATTCTGGTTGGCATGTGGGTGCTGAGTTCAAGCAACATCCAACAACCTGATCAAAGAATTATTTTGATGGCAATTTATTTATTTAATATGAAACATGATTATAAATCAATTTCATTGTTCAACTACCTGTGTGTTTTCTGATGTTGTAGTTTATGTTAATTATCATTGATGATATTATGGCAAAGCCATTTTCTTTTCATTGAGCTTATCATTCCCAACATCTGTATCATGAACCCTTCACCAGTTGATACTGTCTGCATATGTTTGTAGAACTGAAACGAGGAGAAACTCTGCCAAATCATATCAATATGTCATTTCCTTCTTTGCCATGTGAACTTTGGACTTAATGTGGCCTGTAGCGTTAGCATTGGTTAAGCCTATGTTCATGTAGTGATATTAGTTGATATTGAATTCTATTAACAATTGGGGTGTGTGTTTGCAATTTTTTTCTTGAAGTGAAGAGTTTGCAGCATGGAATTAGCCAATCCTAAATAGCTGTTTAGTTGGCTTCTTATATAACATTGATTAATGGAAGCGTAAATTTCTCTTTGTAGCTTTTATCACCAAATCAATTGTAAGTATTGTTTCCTGTAGCGTTAGCACGGGCACTATACTAGTCTATATAAAAAATACAAGCAATTTTGATGCACACATACTCTGATTTCGCACCTGAATATTTTCCTATGCCTTAGGTGAAAAATCTTCTTCAAGGATCTGATCCATGGATTATTCATAATATAATGTAGTCTATAACTGATAGATCTGTATTGGATAGGGTACTAGGAAATTTATCGTCCTAAAATGCGTATTTGCAAAAACATTTGTCAGGAATCACTGGAAATTCTGCCCTTGCAACTGAGATCTGATCCATGGCTAATTTCTCAATAAAAAGTCACAGTTAGGAGTACGGGATGCTACTTCTGTGCTCTTTAAATTCTTTTTAGAAGGGCTCTTGTCTGTAATTTCCATATCAGATCAACTGAATGAAAGCCATGACAATATGGGTTTACTCATTTGATTTTATTTTTCTGTAAAAAATTAATCTACAATGAAGGTGTGACATTTCATAATTGATATAGAAGCTTAATTGAGTAATCCTTTGGAATCAAACTAAATTTGGAAATGTGTTCCTATTTAGAGTGCAAACTATTTAACCAGCTCATACATAATGTGCTTAAGTTTTATTACTCTAGATTGCTTCAACGGTATCAGTTCTAGACATGTACACCCGAAAAGATGATTGATGCATACTTGATCTGTTTGTTTTCTTTCGTTTGTTTGTATACTGATATAAAAAGTTCATACTGTAGGAATCAGGATGGAGAAGAATGTTAGAAGCATGGCAAGGGAATTGTTCGTGAGGAGGCCTATGATGCGTCGATGCATTCAAGCAGACTTACTGCTGCTAGTTCTTTAAAATAGGAATGGTCTAGTCACACTATTAGTTTCATGTCTCTGATTGATTCTCTGTTGCAAAGATACGCTTGAAGTATTGAGCGGTTGCATAAATAATAATTTTCTACAGTTGCAATATATTCATTTTACATTCTTGTGCCTTTTTATATTGTGCAAAGTGGTGGCTGATGCTACACATGTGGTGTTAGCCAATGCAGTCATTCGCTTGTTGGTTTTAGCCAGGGCTTATCAGCCATGGTACAGTGTTTTTCTCTTACAACAAACCAGCACCAGTCGGGCTTATCGGTCCAGAAACCAACCAGCGAACAGGCTGAAGTCAGATTTCTCTAAATGCTTTCTGCAATGATGCATAATCTGTTCTTGTAAAATAATTTGCTAGTTTAGCTAGACAAAGGGATATAGTGATGTAGCACAAGAAGTAATTGTATGTATATCTATATATGAACTGAAAATATGCATTTTTTCTTGCTGAAGTCAGAAGTATTGGGATTGCCATGCTGTTCACTGTAGTGTTGTGGCTGGCAAGTATTTTCCTGGTAAAAACCTGAATTGAGAACATGGCTGTCGATCCAGTGTTGATTCAAGATCTTTAGACAACAAACATATGAAGGAATGTACTATTTTTTTCTAGTTGAGGTGTTGCTTATTCTTTTATTATTTCATGAGTTGTTATTGTTGCTGGAGGTTGACCAAGAAGCAAGAAATTATTATTTATAGTTATCTATTATTGCTATGTGAAAATCTCATGTACGGAAATTGAATCGTTATCTTTGGCTTTGTGCAAATGTGCCTCCAAATGTACTTTGAATAAAAACATTGAATCCTTTTTGCCACTCAATTGTTGACTTATTCATGCGCATTTAGCTCCTAACATCACGTGACATACTATTTTCCTTGTCCTTGCATACTGAAAGGTCCATGTTGCAATACAATACCATATTGCAACGAATCACAATATTCTATAGCAACACAATATATTCGTGGCAAAAGCAATATACTATTGCCTCGCTTTAGATATTTAGTTACAATAAATAGCTATCTATTGCTGGTGGTGATAAATATTTCAACCAAACAAAACGTGGCAATAGCAACAAACTATTGCATCGCCTTGGAAATTTAGTTGCAATACACGGTCTACTTATTGCAATGATCATGAGAAACATTACAACCTAATAACACCGTGGCAAATACTTTCAACCAATACCAACACTGTTCTACATGGTTGCATGAGCACCACACAGTTGCAACGCCAATCAATACTAATGCAACATAATGTCATCATGGCAATATTTTTAACCTATAGCAATACTTTTTAAAAAAGGGTTGCTATAGATCTCACCTCTTGCAATACCGAACGTAAATATTGCAATGCACTATTTCTGTGGCAACACAGTCCCCCTGTTGCCACCTTTTTGGATAAACGTTGCAAAACACACCCCTATTACAACACAATTTGTGGTGATGTAAATGACGTCAAGTGGCAATAGGGTCAAAATCTAGTAGTGATTTTTGGGTGGATCTAGATGGAATGCATGTTTTTACGCCTATCCCCAGTGTAGGAGTAGTGCATATTTGGGTGGTGTGTACGTGATCTTGATTTTAAGAGTATGACAGACCTCTCATAACGGTCAATAAAGCTTGATAAAACTCAATGCAAAAGCAAGCATCATATATGTGGAAGTTTTTCTAGCCTAAATAACATGTATGGCTTTGGTGAGATTTCAAGCTTTATCATACAGGAACTCATCATGTAGCATTTTTATGTTTTTTCGAAAAGTAAATCTCCAGAACTTTAGTGTCACTTGGAACAAGATAAACAATAGCTCAGACCTTCTCATCATATCCGTCAATTACCTAGACTTAGGTCAAGCATAGGCTACCCACGAGTTTCAAGTTCAGTGTAAATCCTTATATAAAAACAATCTTATCCAAAACTCGGTAGGATTCAAGGCTGAAAACTAGGTAAAAGGAATTACAACAGAGCACTATTCATCATTTCCATTTAAGAGATTATTCTGAGTCCTCTTTATTTTATTCTGCTCTTAAAAACAAATTAAAGCAAACTAGACACACATTTATTTTGTTTTCAATTTTACTAGATCACACATTATTACTATAAATGACTAAAGCAAAGATAAATTTTTATTTTGTTTCCATTCATCATTTTTAACTATTTAAATGAAACTAAAAATAAAAGGGAAAGAATACTTACCTCAATACACGAGAGTGCTTCTCCCCCAAGCTAGCTCTTTCGGTGAGGGTTCGGTATTATAAGTTCTTTGAACTGGACTTCTCTTTGTGAAGTTCATTGATCAAGTACCTCGGTTCATTCTAAAGATGAGGATTTTTGAGGTGGCGCCTCTAATGGTGATGTCACCTTCTTCTGCCAAACCCGTCTTGGGTTTTGAATTTGATTTTAGGTTGACAGGTTCAAAACTTTCACTTGTAGAAATTGAGGAATTAACTGACTCTCCCACACTTTGCTTGATGTGTGTTCTGCTCATAAAGACAAGGTAGAGATCAAGCGCATGGGCTCTGTTGGTGGAAAAACACCAACAAAACCAAAATTTTATTTATTCCTCTCTAACCTTAAGCACATCAAACAAGATAAAGTTGATATTATATGCTTTGTTCATTTATATCATGGGTGATAAGATCAGAAGATTGAGCATCAATGTAGTATTTAAGTATATTTGGCAAAAAGGGGTTGAGTTTCTTAACCTATGGAAGGATTGTCGTGCATAATATATCAATCTTTACATGATTATGACTGTCATCTTCCAGAAATAAGATGTGCAACTTTTAACTCAAGAAAGTGGTGCTAGGAACAAGCTTAAAGAACTAAACATGTTGAGTTAGTCAGGTTGGATCAAGTAATGGAGTTGTAACCCAAACATGTTTATTTCTTATTTATGTGCCTACCAGGATCAAGGAAAAACTCTTTTAAATAATGACCATTTACCTTTGGATGTTACCTTTGCCATTGGAGCGTGATGACACCATGTGACGAAGGGTAGATGACTCGTGATGGTCCTTCCCTTTTGCTTGAAGTTTTCCTTATTTGGCTAGCCTTGCATTTTGAGTTGTTCATGAGCTTCTTGTTTCCTAGCTTGCACCCTTTCTTTATCAACCTTTTATCATGCCATCTTTTTGCTCTTTGATCTTTGACATTTTGTTGGGTCTTCCTGTCTCACCCTTTGTTTTATGCCTCAATGATTTGTTTTCATAAATGATCTCCTATTGGTGAGGGCTGATTAGGTCCATTGATCAAGACCTCTCCTTGCATTTAGCTTTTCTTTGCATCATCTAATCTAGGAGATGAGGACGCAACAAGTTGCATGTTCTTCTCTCGTCAGCCTCTCTATGATTTTCGTTGATTCTTGGTTGACGAGATGCTATTCAGTTGGAGCTGTAGACTTGAGTTCCTCCACCCATGATGAATGAGTGTGTCTTCTTTTTACAAAGTTATTGGAGTTCATCATGTGCCTTGCTTCATCTTCGATTTGAATTCATCTCGTGACTTATCCAAATTAAATTGAGAGTTTCCTGCAGGGGTTCGTCCAACAAAATATCCAATATCTACTAAAGCATACTATCGTCTCAAAAATCAACCTAGACACCACGTCTAATTTGATTTAGGAAGGTATTTTGACCTAAATACCATGCTTAATTTAAAAGCCTTTGGAAGTAAAATCAGCACACCTTTTTTTTTCAAGAATCGAACTAGACACCTTGTCTAATTTAATTCAGGAAAACAGTTTAAACTAAGCACCATGCCTAATTTAAAAGGTGTATGAAAATATTTCAAAACCTACACATACTATAGTAAACAAAGGTAGCATGAAAGTATTGTAGAGATTTATTCAGATAGAGATGAAAGAGCATGATTGTTGTTTAGCAAATTAGCATGGCTTAAGGGTAGAGACAACCAAAATTAGCAACATGGCATAGGATTTTTTAGAGAAATTCATCCCCCATACTTGAATTTTGCAAGGCAAAATCAAGTTTGGATGGATGTGATTCGATGTTGCATGATGATGGGTTGGACATCCATGCGTTGTCATCCTTCATTCTTTTTACTTCAAACAGCAAAAGGTGAAAGCTCGCATTGTCTCCCGAAAGTGCTTGTTTTAGGACAAAAGCTCATCCTTGGGAAACCTTCGAATCGCGCTAAGTTGGTGAGGTGGTTTCCCCTCCAACTACCAACCTTTGTGTACCTATCTCAAGATTCATGCCAATGAGATTTATAATATTTATGATAAACATATGCATCTACAACCACCCTTTCAAAAGTTTTGTGAACATGAAGCATGAGGGGGTTTAAGATCTCATGTGAGGCAATGTTAGAGAGACCAATTGATTCAGGAGATTTCTCATGTGAGCATGGATTTGATGAGGTGTTTATGAAATAACTTCCATGCTCATTGATGTTATCTTCCTTTTTAGGCTCCAAGGTTGTTTCTTCATGATTGTCTATAGGCAGAAACATTGTTTCCTATCATTTCATGCCTATGACATTCATTGGACATTTTATTGTCCAGGATTTCCCATAGATCGGTGACTCTCGGGTTGATCTCGTCTAAGGCCTCGTCCATCCATTCAATGGCAATGACACATAAGTTCTTAATATCCTCCAACCATTGTTGTTGCTCTTCTTGGTCATCCTTGTGCCCTTCATGACTCCAATGCTTTGGGTGTCTTGGTGGATATCTAGGATCATCATGAGTTTTAGGCAAAAAAGCATAAGAGGAATCATCGGGGTCAAGGATGGGTTTGAATGAGACATCTAATGTGGGCATAGAAGGGAAGAAGATAGAAATTGCTTCTAAATGACTTGGCTCTCCTTCTATGGGTTCACTAGACATGCCATCCTTGAATTCTTCCCAATGTCCTATATGGGAATAAGGACGCTTTCTGAGAGATCCCTTCTTGAGAGGATTTGAATTATATTCGCTCAAAGGTCTCTTGTGAGGTTGAAAGCTTAAGCTTTTCCCAAAATCAACATCGAAAAGATCATCCTCACAAGAATTTTCAAAAGGTTGAATTTCTTCTTCTCTTGAAGGATTTTGGGGTATAGATGGTTCAGGGTTGATAGCTAAATCTTGGGATTGGAGTGGTTCTGATTTGGCTATCGAAACTTCTTCTTCCTGACTCAGGAGATGATTTCTTCTCTTCCTCGAGGAGTTCATTATGAATGCTAGTGTAGGGAGTTTTTCCACTAATTCTATCAAGCATAGACCTTGCTTCACTAGCAGACAAATGAAGGAAAGCTCCTCTAGAGGCTTCATCGAGGGATTCCATGGAATCCTTGCTAAGACCAATATAAAAATGTTGAAGAAGTACTGGGTCTTGAATGGCAAGGTCCGGGCCAGTGATGATGAGTTCATTAAAACAATCCCATGATGTGGCAAGAGATTCTTCTTCTAGTTGTCTAAAAGTTAGAACCTCTTTCCAAAGGTTGACTACTTTAGAGATGGGAAAGAAACATAAACAAAATTTAGAGCATAACGTTTCCCAATCTCCTTGCATACTTCCTATGGTTCGACTATACCATTGTTTAGCTCTTCCCATCAAAGAGAACAGAAACAACTTCTATCTTAAGGTTTCATCAGACATGCCCATGATACGCAGGCATGCGCAGGTCAGTTCAAACTCTCGTAGGTGTGAGTATGGGTTTTCATCGCCTTCTCCCAAGAAGGATTGTTCCCGAATCAATTTTATAAAACATGAGCACAGCTCATAGCCTGGGTGTTAGGATAGGCTCTATAGATTTTGGTGGCTCTAGGCGTGCGCTCAGTAGGTGCATCGTATTGATAGATAGGAGTGGAATCCATAGTGGAAAGGAAAAGAATAAAAGAAAGAAGATAAAAGATACAAAGTTAAGCTAGGTTTGTAGTTAATTTAGCAACCTGTTTCCCCAGCAATGGCACCTAGAAAAGCTTGTTGGTATATTTAACTGCACATAGATAAATCTGTAAGCGCACTGGATACCGCTGTAGCTTTCATCTAGAAGTATTCCAAGTATTGTATCCACAGAGAAATGTGTGAGACTTAACTACGGTCTAACTTAACACGGGGTAGCAACAAGGTTAGGATAAACAGGAGTGTAGAGAGGATAACTAAGGTTCTCTAGTTCTGACTTGGGTAAGCTATGTCTTCTACTATTTAACTCAGGGACATTACTTAAGGAATGACACCAACAGAGGATTCTTTCCTTCATAACCGGGTCCTACTTGGCCTAAAGACGGGAGGAGGACTACAAAGGATTCAACGAGGCTATAAGAGTCTCCCTCGTGAGCTACCATCGATCTAGAATGCAGGGTGCATCCATGATTAACCTAAGTCTAAGCACCATGCTTACACTTACAATTAATACTTTACTCCCTCTAGAACAGGAATAAAAGCACTCAAAAGAGTCATGAACCTGAAGAACAATATAAACAAGATGCTTACTTGAATCAAAAGTGATTACCTAGAGAAATCTCAGAGGCAAGCTCAGATAGAACTTGGATCCGCCAAGGTACAAGCCGTAGAGAGCATCGATAGATTGGCACTTCCTCCAAACTCTTTCCTCACTCTCTATCTCACTATTTCTATTCATAAGACTATATCCTATGGAGGACTAATCTTTTCTTGATAGCTGGCTTTGATCCTAGATGAGGATGAATATGAATTAGGGTTTTAGGATGGCTCCAGGGAGGTGGGGTAGGGGCTTCTATATATAGGCAAAGGTGGAGTAGGAGGCAAGGAATCGAGGTGGAGTAGAGGGCAAGGAATCACCACGTCATCGATCCGCGTCAACTCCCTCGATCACCGTTGGATGATCTGACTTGAATAAATGGTGTAGATGCGATCTAGGAGGCGGTGGAGAACTGACATTCGAAGTGGAGACTGACGGGAGGGGCCCTAGGGCCGGCCGGCCCCGACATGGTAGCCCCTCGGGGTCTCCTTCGGTGGGTTGCCTCCTGGAGTCTTCTAGAACCTTCTGGAGTTGTTTTCATTAGGGATAATTGTGATTAAATCTGACGTTTTGGTCCACCTTGACGGTTTTCTAGATAAACCCTCCTATAAACACAGATTCACCAAAACTCGTGGAATTTATTAGTTTAAACCTCTAGACCTATGTTTGGTGATGGAATTAAGTATATATGTAGGTTATGTTGATGGTTTATAATTGATGTTAGTGACCGTTGTTGGTATATTTTAACGCACACAGATAAATCCGCAAGTGCACAAATACCGCTGTAGCTTTCACCCGGAGGTATTCCAAGTATCGTATCCACAGGGAAATGTGCGAGACGAACTACAGTCTAACTTAACTAGGTGTAGCAACAAGGTTAGGATAAATAGGAGTATAGAGAGGATAACTAAGGTTCTCTAGTTCTAACTTGGGTTAGCTATGTCTTCTATTGTTCAACTAGGGATATTACTAAGGGAAGCACAAACAGAGTATGTTTCCTATTGTAACTAAATCTTGCTAGGCCTCACATGGCAGCCCCACATGGTAGCCCCTCAGCTCCCGCTTTGGTGTGGTGTCCTCTGGAGTCCTCTAGAACCTTTTGGTGCCTGTTTCACAGTGGATAAGCACGATTAATTCTGACATGTAGGTTTGCCTTGACGGTTTTCTAGATAAACCCTGTAGAAAATACAGATTCACCAAAACTCATAGAATTTGTTAGTTTAAACCCTTAGATTTTTGTTGGTGATCACAATTGTGCCCTTATACATGTTTTATTGATGGTTTATAATGGTTGTTAACTACAGTCAACAAGCTCCCCTAAGCTTAACCTTTGCTAGTCCCTTAGCAAAGCTAAACTCAACAGAAATGGATTAGGAGTTGCTATGATGCTTTTCACTCAAAAGTACACATGCGTTCAAACAAGAATTCTCCTCTGGATTAGAATGAACCGATCGGACTTCAAACTTACCCATATTACCTTCAACCATGGGGCTTCTTAGCCTTCACTTGGGTCTTGAGCAATTGAAAGACAGAACGATTAAGTCAAGCACTATGTCTCAAGTTCTTTGCTCAACTATTATTCTAGAGTTTTTATAAGTTTTTAAAATAAAACTCTGAGATTCCTTTGTATGACACTCTCAAGTCTCTTAATATATGTGGTATTTGTGGATCCTCACCAAGGCAATGAAGATGTTATGCCTTTTTCTCTTCCTACAACTAAGGCTTATGTGGAGTTCATAGGTAGGGAGAAAACTAGAGCATACTTGTAATGCATATTGTAAAGTTAAACAATGGATCCAAAGAGAGTTGAGTCATACAATCAAATCAAGATGTGCATGTGTGTGGAATATATGGTGGCTAATCCTAATTCTACTTTGCTCCTTGAAAACTTATCTCTCTTTTGAAATGTGGAAACACTTGCAAGAGAGCAGGGGCTATCTTATTCATCTTTTTAGGCAGGCATCTAAGTACCCATTGTTTTAGATATCTTGGACACTTGTCTAATTTTTTTCAATACTTTTTTTTTCTCTTTTTGTTTTTATGAATAACTTTTGCATAGCCCATGCCTCTTTTCTGCAACAAAACTTTTGAGATAAAGCAACAAAAATTTGGAGCATTTATTTGGTGGATGGAAAACCTAATAAACATGTTTTTGTGTTCGCCCCCATTGTAGGAGTAGAACATTTTTGGATGGATCTAGATGGAAGGCATGTTTTTGCGCCTACCCCCATTGTAGGAGTAATGCATATGTGGGTGGCGTGTACGTGATCTTGATTTTAAGAGTATGACAAACCTCTCATAAGGGTCAATAAAGCTTGACAAAACTCAATGCAAAAGCAAGCATCATATATGTGGATGTTTTCCTAGCCTAAATAACATGTATGGCTCTGGTGGGAATTCAAGCTTTATCATATAAGAACTCATCATGTAGTATTTTTGTGTTTTTCAAAAGATAAATCTCTAGAACTTTAGTGTCACTTGGAACAAGATAAACATCAGCTTAGACCTTCTCATATCATATCCATTAATTACCTAGACTTAGATCAAGCATATGCTACCCATGAGTTTCAAGTTCAGAGCAAATCCTTATATCAAAACAATCTTATCCAAAATTCAGGAGAATTCAAGGCTGAAAGCTAGGTACTTGAAAGGAGTTACAACAGAGCAACTATTCATCATTTCCATTCAAGAGATTATTTTGAGTACTCTGTTTTTATTAAACTCTTAAAAATAAATTAAAGCAAACTAGACACACCTTTTATTTTGTTTTTAATTTTACTAGATCATGCATTATTACTATAGCTATATATATTTATTATAAAGATAACTTTTGATTTTGTTTCATTCATCATTTTTTAACTATTGAAAAGAAACTAAAATCTAAAACAAAAGGAGAAAGAATACTTACCTGGATACATGGGAGTGCTTCTCCCCCAAGGCTAGCTCTTTCAGTGAGGGTTCGGTATTGTAAGTCCTTCAAACTAGACTTCTCCTTGTGAAGTTCATTGATACCTCGGTTTGTCTGAAGACGAAGATTCTTATGATGATGCCTCTAATGGTGATGCCACCTTCTTCCACCAAACCTGTCTTGGTTTGGAGTTTTGATTTTGGTTTGACAGGTTCAGGACCTTCACTTGTAGAAATTAGGGAATTGACTAACTCCTCCACATTTTGCTTGAAGTGTGGCATGCTATAGAACAAGGTAGAGATCAAGTGCATGTGCTCTGTTGGTGGAAAAACACCAACAGAAACCAAAACTTTACTTATTCTTCTCTAACCTTAGGCACATTGAACAAGATGAAGTTGATGTTAAGTGCTGTGTTCAATTATAATATAGGTGGTAAGATCAGAAGGTTGAGCATGAATGTAGCATTTAAGTTCATTTGGCACAAAAGATTGAGTTGCTTAACCCATGGAAGGATTGTCTATCTGTGCATAATGTATCAATCTTTACATGATTATGACTATTAGCTTCTAGAGATAGGATGTGCATTTTTTAGTTTATTTGGTTAAGACTATGGGATCAAGAAAGTAGTGCTAGGAACAAGCTTAAAGAACAAAACATGTTGATCTAGTCAGGTTTGATCAAATAAATTGTAACTCACATATTTTGTTTCTTATTTATGTGCCTACCAGAATCAAGGAAAAGCTTTTTAAATAATGACCATTTACCTTAGGATGTTACCTTTGTCATTGGAGTGTGAAGACACCATATGACGAAGGGTAGATGACTCATGATGGTCCTTCCCTTTTTGCTTGAAGTTTTCCTTTTTTTGGCTAGCCTCGCATCTTGAGCTGTTCATGAGCTTCTTGTCTCCTAGATTGCACCCTTTGTTTCTCATCCTTTTATCATGCCATCTTTCTACTCTTTAATATCTATGATGAATGAGCTATGTTTTCTTGTGCATATTGAAGTTCGTCATGTGCCTTGCTTCATCTCTGATTTGAATTCATCTCGTGATTTACCCAAATTGAATTGAGAGTTTCCTATAGGGGTTAGTCCAACAAAATAACCAGTATCTACTACAACATACTTATCGGCTCAAAAATCAACCTAGACACCACATCTAATTTGATTTAGGAAGGCATTTTAATCTAAGCACCAAGCTTAATTTAAAAAGCCTTTAGAAGTAAGATCAACACACCTCTTGGTTCAAAAATCAAACTAAACACCTCATCTAATCTGATTTAGGAAAATAGTTTAAACTAAGCACCATGCCTAAATTAAAAGGTGTATGAAAATACTTCAAAACCTATGCATACTACCGTAAAAAAGTAGCATGAAAGTATTGTAGAGATTTATTCAAATAGAGATGAAAGAGTATGGTTGTTGTTTAGCAAATTGAGCATGGATTAAAGGTAGAGACAACCAAAATTAGCAGTATGGCATAAGATTTTCAGAGAAGTTCATCCCCCACACTTGAATTTTGCAAGGCAGAATCAAGTTTGGATGGATAGAACTCTCATGTGTGAATATGATTCAATGTTGCATGATAATTGGTTGGACGTACCTTACGTCATCATCCTTCATTTTTTGCTTCAAACCTAAAATGGTTAGTGATAAAAATACCCAAAGGAATATTTTCACAATTATATTCTATGCTCATTTCACAAGGGTATCACAGCAGAAGGTGAAAACTCATATTTTCTTCTGAAAGTTCTTGCTTTAGGACAAAAAGCTCATCCTCGGGAAACCTTCTAATTGCGCTTCTAATTGGTGAAGTGGTTTCCCCTCCAACACCAATCTTCGTGTACTTGTCTCAAGATTCATGCCAACGAGATTTGCAATACTTATGATAAACATATGCATCTACAACCACTCTTTCAAAGTCTTTATGAACAAGAAGGATGACGGGGTTGAAGATCTTGTGTGTGGCAATGTTGGAGAGACTAATTAATTTAGGAGATTTCTCATGTGAGCATGGATTTGATGAGGTTTTCATGAAATAACTTCCATGCTCATCGATGTCATCTTCCTTTTTAAGCTCGAAGGATGTTTCTTCTTGAATGTGCAATATTTTCCTTGGATTGGAGACTCTTGGGGTGATCTTCTCTAAAGCCTTCTCCAAACTTGGATGAGTCATGTTTATTAAAGAGGTTGATTTAAGCTCACCGTTTGGATCTAAGCCAAGTTTGGATTCTACCCATAAGGCTTCATCCTTGTCCATCCAATCTTTAGCAATGGCATATGAATTCTTAATACATTGTAGCCAATTCTTAATACATTCCATCCATTGTCGTTGCTCTTCTTGGTCATCCTTGTGGTCTTCATGATTCCTATTCTTTGGTTGTCTTAATGGATTTCTAGGGTCATCATGAGACTTAGGAGAAAGAGCATAAGAGGGATCATCGGGGTCAAGGATGGGTTGAGAGATGGGTTCAAATAAGACATCTAATGTGGGTATAGAAGGGGAGAAGATAGGATTGACTTCTAAATGGCTTGGCTCTCCTTCTATGGCATTACTAGACATGCCATCCTTGAATTCTTCCCAATGTCCCACATGGGAATAATGACGCTTTCTAAGAGATCCCTTCTTGAGAGGATTTGAATTATATTCGCTTGAAGGTTTCTTTTGAGAATTTAATGCTCTCCCAAAATTAGCACCAAAGAGGTCCTTAATTTTAATAGGGATTTCCAAAGGTGGAATTCATTATTCTTTTGGGGGATTTAGGGGTATTGGTGGTTCAGAATTGATAGCTAAATCTTGGAATCAGAGTGGTTGTGATTTGGCTATCAAAACTTTCTCTTCCTGTTCGGGAGATGATTCCTTTTCTTCTTTGAGGAGTTCATAATGAATGCTAGTGTAGGGAGTCTTTCCACTAATTCTATCAAGCATAGCCCTTGCTTCACTAGTAGACAAATGAAGGAAAGCTCCTCTAGTGGCTGCATTAAGGGATTCCTTGGAATCCTTGCTAAGACCCATGTAAAAATGTTGAAGAAGTATAGGGTCTTGAATGCAAGGTCTGGACCAGGGATGATGAGTTCATTAAAATGATCCCACGATGTACCAAGAGATTCTTCTTCTAGTTGTCTAAAATTTAGAACCTCTCTTCGAAGGCTAACTACTTTAGAGATGAGAAAGAAACGTAAACAAAATTTAGAGCATAACGTTTCCCAATCTCCTCGCATACTTCCTATGGTTAGACTATACCATTGTTTAGCTCTTCTGGTCAAAGAGAATGGGAACAACTTCCATCTTAAGGTTTTGTCATACTTGCCAGTGATACACAAGCATGCACAGGTCTGTTCAAACTCCTGTAGGTATCAGTATGGGTTTTCATTACCTTCTCCCGAGAAGGATTGATCCCAAATCAATTTTATTAAACTCAGGAGCAGCTCATAACCTGGTGTTATGATAGGCTCTGAAGATTCTAGTGGTTTTAGGCTTGCGCTTGTGGGTTTAGCATATTGATACATAGGAGTGGAATCCATGCTAAATGAAAAAGTAAAACAAAACAAAGAACAAAAGATAAAATGTTAAGCTAGGCTCGAAGTTAATTCAGTAACTATTTCCCTGGCAATGGCGTCAGAAAGCTTGTTGGTATATTTTAACGCACACAGATAAATCCGCAAGCGCACAGATACCACTGTAGCTTTCACCCAGAGGTATTCCAAGTATCGTATCCATAGGGAAACATGCGAGACTAACTACGGTCTAACTTAACTAGGGGTAGCAACAAGGTTAGGAGAAAATAGGAGTGTAGAGAGGATAAGTAAGGTTCTCTAGTTCTGACTTGGGTAAACTATGTCTTCTATTGTTCAACTGGGGATATTACTATGGGAAGCATAAACAGAGTATGTTTCCTATAGTAACTAAATCCTGCTAGGCCTACAAACAGGAGGTGGACTACAGAGGATTCAACGAAGCTATAAGAGTCACCCTCATGAGGTACTACCGATCTAGAATGTAGGGTAAATCCACAAGTAACCCGGTCTAAGCACCACGCTTACACCTACAATTACTACTTTAACCTAGAGAGTCCTATAGATTAAAGCACTCAAAGAGTTGTGAACCTGATGAGCAATATAAACACGATGCTTACTTGAATTAGAAGTTGATTACTAGAGAGATCTCAAAGGCAAGCTCTAGTAGAACTTGGATCTACTAAGGTAGAAGCCATAGAGTGAGCACCGACAGGCCGACACCTCCTCCAAACCATTCCCTCACTCTCTATCTCACTATTCTATTTATAAGACTAGATCCTATAGAGGACTAATCTTCTCTTGATTGCTGGCTCTGATCCTGAAGATATGAATTAGGGTTTCAGGGATCTGCTGAGGGGAGGGGGTAGGGGCTGATATATATAGGCCAGAGCGTCCATCATGAGCCCTTGGATCAAACTGACTTAAAGGACGGTGTAGATGCAACCTAGGAGGCAGTAGAGAACAGACATTGCAACATGGAGGCTGATAGGTGGGCCCAGGGGCCGAGCGGCCTATAGGCAAGGCCGACTGGCCCCACATGGCAGCCCCTTAGCTCCCGCTTCAGTGTGGTGTCCTCTGGAGTCCTCTAGAACCTTCTAGTGCCCGTTTCGCGGCAGATAAGCATGATTAATTCTGACATGTACGACTTGACGGTTTTCTAGATAAACCCTGTAGAAAATACAGATTCACCCAAACTCATGGAATTTATTAGTTTAAACCCTTAGACCTTTGTTGGTGATCACAATTGTGCCCTTATACATGTTTTATTAATGGTTTATAATGGTTGTTAACTATCATCAACAACCATGAACAGTGAGCTTTGTCACTTGAGATCCAACACTTATAGTGACCTTACCCCTCGCATGAGTAGAAATTGCCAAGTTGATCATCAAATTTACATACCAAGTTAAGGTTGGTGCTTAGACATCTTTGGAGGAGTAGGTAAGTGGTCACCCTTGCAAGTTTTAGTAATTAATTAGCCTGGTGTAACATCCTACATGCATGAGAGTGAGTTCACTTCTCAAACTCGACTTTTAACGAAGCTAAGCAACTAAGCATTAAACGGATCCTAGCCCAATTGTCAATTACATGTTAGGATTAATTAAGTGAGTAGTTCTAAATTAGTGAATCAATATTGAGTTGGTTATTCTTCTTCAAATGAAATGCATAACTCATAATGAAATAAGTAATGAGTATCCAAAATTGGTTTTATAGTAGTGGGGTGCCTGCCTGGTAATGCTGTCGAACAATCAACGATGACGATGATGACTTATACACGTTCCTCACACTCTTAATGAATCCTAAAAGAGAGGGTGAATGGAATTGGAGATAATCGATGAAGAGATAGAGATAAAGATTGAGACTTTGATTTGAAACTTGGGAAGAGACATCTAAACTAAGCTCTACTATTGCACTATTTATAATCTAAGTTTGGCTTAGTATTGTTGACCACTTGGGTAAAGGTTCTAAAAAATTAGACATCTATTGTTGACTGGCGGATACTCCACCATGGGTGGTGGATACTCCGTTGGGTTGGACTTCAAGGTCACCAGGTTTTGGTTTGGCTCTGTTAGGGTTGATAGACTCTCCATGGGAGGTGATAGACACTCCGTGATCCACGAAATGTTTCGAAGAACGTTCCGATGGTTTGGGACTTAGGCATTTCTAGTGAGAAATCTTCAATGGACGCTCCATGCCATTTTACGGACACTCCGATAAGAACTAGGAGTTCTCGGGTCCTCTAAAAGTTTAGGTTTATAAATTGGAAGACACTCCATGGCTGCCATGGACGCTTTGCAAGAAACTAATGGCTCTTGGTTGTCTAGGAACTAGTTTTAGAATTTGGCGGACACTCTGTGGTAATCGGCGGATGCTTCGCTACTTCACTTAGAGAGGGTGTAAAGGTTTTGGCTGTAGACTTGGGCTAAGGTCTAGGATTATCAGACTCTCCATCAGTTTTGACAGACCCTCCATCAAACGGTCAATAGAACCTATGTTCATAGCTTTTCATGGGTTTTCTTAGGGTTCAAATTTAGATGTGCTAAGTTGTGATGCATGCATGTGCAAGGGTTCCTAGGGTAGCTTAGGTGGCTTGCTAGGCTCCTAATAACTGAGTTTTAGCTAGGTTTATCAAGTGCAACTATGTATTTGGGACTAAACCAAAAATATGAGAAAAGAGAGAATAAATCTTGAGATTGAGATTGGGTACATAGCTCTGAGATTTGAGAGCTTCCATGACATCCAACTTGAAGATCCAACTTCTTTAAATCCTTGTTTACACATCCAAAGGATGGATTGGCCACTCATGAACTTCCTCTCAAAAAAATTCCAAAAAGATGCATCAAAAGAAAATCCATGTGATGCAAGGATGATTGAGCTAGATGAAGATCTCTTGAACTTACTCTACATATGATGGAACCACCACCAACAAGAAATCATCAATCTTGCACCAAAAACCACAAGTTAGGTCTTTGGAGATAAATCCAAGAAATGAGAGAGACTTCTCTTGAGATAACCATTGAAGATGTTGGAGAGGTCCTTGAGGTGGTGCTAGTGGTTCCCTTCTTCTTCTTCTTCCTTCCTTCCTTTCTCTAATCCTTTCCCCATTCCTTTCTCTCTAGTTCTAGGGTTCATCCTTGTTCTTGAGTGTAGAGAGAGAGAGAGAGAGGGAGAGTAGCAAATGAATGAGTGAGTGAGGGAGGGGTGAAGTAGAGTGGCTTTAGCTGATGAAGAGTCCACATTCGTGGTGACAGGTGGGTCCAAGCAAATGAAATGGGAAACAACTCATTTTCTACTTTCCTTTTCTGTCCTGTGGCTTTGCGGACTATCCGCTACATCTGGCAGACTCTCTGTTGATTCCCTGTCTTGGCTGTTTTGGTTGAACAATTGGAATTCTTGGTGTTGGGATCAAGACTTCATGTCCAAGGAATGATTCTAAATCTTAGAAGAATGTAGACGATGACAAGTAGTTGCTCTTTGGTCTGAGTAAAAGTCTTCCACCTTTTTGGTTCTAGCTTGACCGTGATCTTCTTAAGAGATTTTGTGAGGTTGGTTGGTGAATTTGGGACAATTGCCCTTGCTCAAGGCAATAGGGATCTTCACAAGAGAATAATTGTTTAGACTCAGGGCTCTCAATAGGAATTTCACAATGTTGGGGCCAGGTTCAAATTGGAATGACATTTTGGGTCATTACAACAAACTTGTATTTGGTAGGTGGCTTGCCTTTTCAAGTAGAGCTAGCACAAAACTGCTTTACCTCCTTATTGTTGTTTAACCATTTGCTCTAGTGAATTTGTAGAATTTTAATTAGGCTATTCAACCCCCTCTAGCCATTTTAGACCTTTCAAGAACCCACTTTGCAACCTCTCTGCTCAAATAGGGTGATGCACCGGTCTAGTGCCTCATTGAACACATCTGGTGAGCACACCGAGCCACCTGTTGGTATTTCTTATAACTATTGGATAGTTCGGCAAGCGCACAGGATATACCGCTGTAGCACTTCACCTAGGAGTATTCCAAGGTATCGTTATTTATTTTATCTCAAGAGAAAGCAGTAGCTAGAAATAGTAATAAAAGAGAGATCCTTGCATTTACCACAACTTAGATTCAACTAGTGTAGGGGGGTAAACAAAATAGGATAGGAAGGGATAATGCAACAAACCAAGCTAAGATAACTAAAGGTAGCTAGTATGTATAGCTAGGTGGGAGGACAACGAGTGAGTAAAGGATTCCTATGATTCTATCTTTACTTCTATGATTCTACCTTAACCATATAAATGCAAAATATATATTGAATCCACACAACAAGCATACTAGGCCATAGGTGAGACAATAGGAGACAAAACCCCTATTCGAAGCAGCTACTATTTTATTGGAGCCTTACCGATTTAAAAGCTTGCCTATAAACATGTGGTGGGATACAAAGACTAGACAGGGCTGTCTCACCTGCTAGCTACCACAAACAATTCATGCAACAAGTGGCAATCAAGGCAAGATAGTGTCTAAGCACCACGCTTACACCATCTCTCACTACTCTAATTGTGTGTAGAAGCCAACTAGAGCACCCTATGATAGGCGAGATCATAATACTCGTGTGGGTTTGGACCACAAGATAATATATAACACATATATGCTAAGGATAGATCACAACAATACTATAACAAGTATAATATTGCACAAAGTAGAGACTAAGTAAAGTAAAGAAGGAATATTATATAAATAAAGTAAAAGTCTTACAAGGAAAGGAAAGATACAAGAGCTATACCAGACTCTTTAGAAGACAACTCTAGAAACTCCGAGCAAGCTCGACTTGGCTCTAACTCCTACACTAGACTACACTACTAAGAGAGTGGAACTACACTAATCATCACTTATAGCTTGAATGCACCATGAATGGGGAGGGGGGTGTGACCCACTATTTATAGGTGGAGGTGTAAGGGATGCCATGTCAGCGATCCATGTGCCTTTCTATCGCGTTCATTGGATCAAACTGCCATAAAATCAAGTTTGATCAAGGGTTTGGATCTCCTATGGTGCATGGGGGCATGCACTAAGGCGGTGGAGCTCCCTAGGGCCCACCAAGAAGTCAGGCGACCTCAAGGGGAGGTCCGGTGACCTCACTATGGTGTGTGGGCCCATCCTCTTGCTTCTAGAAGTTGTCCCCACATGTCATGGAGTGTGTTTGGCCACTTTTTGTCATGTTGGATGCTTCATTGTGGGCCCATGAATCCTTGTGACTTCATCTTCCACCCTTGAGAGAAAGCACAAGTGTGATCCAAGGGTGGTGATGAGATCCTAACATATGGGTATGTTAAGCCTCGGGTCCAATGGTTCCCGACTGAAGAAGACCCCCCGACCGATGCCTCCAAGATCACCTAGGGGCTCAGGGGCTATAACCATTGGGTATGCTCGTGCACACCCTATGGTGAAGAAACTCAGCCGAGCCTGACTACGTTGTGGCCTCTCCACTTAGGGCTTAGGGGCTCACCCAAGCCTCAGGCTCCTGATCTACGACACACCCGGGCTCTGCCCTTGGCTCCTGCCCAATCAATGACGCCAGCTAAGGCCTAGGCACAAGAAGACATGCCCTGAGCTACCGAGGCTTAGGGGCTCCCTGACGTTGCCCATTGTCCACTTCCCCGACAAGGTCATGCACGGGGCATGACACAAGAATACAAAGCTTCTCCACTGCCTCTAAGGGCTCGGTGGCTCCTGGGCCCACACGTCAGCCCCTCGAGCTGACCTCCTTTGCCACCAAGGAGACTCTAGACGACACACCTAGGGAAGTCGACCCAAGCTGACAGAGCCTGACACTCAACATGTCAGAATAGAGCAGTCGGACGATGCCCAAGGCTTCTTTGGCTCCACGACACTACCATGGTCCACATCGCATCGCTATAAGGCCCTCCTAGACTCTAGCGCATGTAGACCATAGACTCATTCCCCCAAACTACCATGTACCCGACCTATCTCATTATATAAGGGATAAGGTCAGACCTTAGAGGGGATAGGATCTAAAGACAAATCATTCCATTCCATCCATTAGCCTCTACTAAGCACCGAGAGCAAGGCGACCTAGAGAGAGGGGCACTAAGAGCTCCTCCATCGCATCCCGTCATCTTCCTCCTCTCTAATGAAGGAAAGGCTCCACTGGCGGTAAGGCAACCTCAGGATTAGCACTGAGCTAACCCCTTATCAAATCTTTCTCTTCCTCCTGTACACTCTGTTGTAACCCCCCAATTATAGGTGCTTTTGAGTATAAGGATCATCAGCTGCTAGACATAGGGCACTGATTGGCCCAAACTAGGATAAACCATTGTGTCCTCTCTGTGATTCTTGTGTTCTTGAGTCCACCCGAGCCACTAGAGACCCGTACTCTGACATTGACTTGAAGAACAATGCTTGCCATGGTTCTGACCCCATGATAGCTGGCGCGCCAGGTAAGGGTCAACATCAAGTGCTATTCAGGCTCTACTATGGCTGGAGCCACCCACCTTGTCACCAGAGCAAGCGGGGCCACCCCAGATGATGGTGTCAGCTTCCCTAGTGAGTTCTCCATCATAGTCGGTGCCTTTGCTTTGGGCTAGGTCCTCAACTTTAGGATCCTAGCCTACATCACCGACTGCTACGGTGAGCTTTGTCCACTCCATGGTGCTGCGCTGGTGGGCAACGAACCCTAAAAAATCCAACACGGTTTGGGCCCAAACCCCACCGTGTCGGACCACCGCCAAATGTTTTACATGCTGGCCAACGTCCACCACCAGATTGCCACCGGTGAGGTGCTCCCACCGCTTGACCACTTATGGTACTACCTCCTAGACCTGCCTTTTGGGATCTAGAACACGGCGATGTCCTTCTAGCTAGAGCTAGAGCACCTCATCAGTCGTGATGTGCCTCAAAGCGCCATCCTTTTCGACACTATGGGGGTGGACATCCCCTTGCTACACACCTTCCTCGAGATTCTCTCGGGGGATGGCCCCGAGGATGACTCTAATGACATTGACTGCTATGACCTACCATGTATGTGCTACCACATCATCGGTGAGGTTCTTACCGAGGAGGCACCTGGGCTCACGCCGCCAGACTAGAGTTAACGCAGCCACATGGCCTACCTTTAGGAGAAGGAGGATCGCCTGTGAGCTTGGTAGGTGGACCTAGAGATCGTTGAGGCAGAGCTCAAGAGCCAAAGGCAAGACCTTGCATGGCAATGAGCCACACACCCTCTTGGTGACGATGACTATGCCCACATGAGGGCTCCCAACAGCCTCTGCTTTCCACGTGAGGCGTACAACATGGTGGCCACCGCCTGTCGCTAGAAGACATCTCTGACATGTCAAACCCAAAGACCAACGAGTGGCTGAATGAGGCGAAGTGGCTCCTTCATGTCGCTCTCGAGCAGCAGGCCGAGAGCTCGACCTTTCGGTGCCACGCCACGCTCTCTAGGCCATCCCAGATGATGACCACTCCCAGCGGGGACCGCTCCGACCGTTACACCCCACAAGCGGGGGGGGGGGGGGGGAGCAGCGGCGAAACCTTCGGTGATAGCTATTGTAACACCCTAGTGTTAAGCATTCCATTTGACACTTGCATTTCATGAGCACCAGCATCATGCAAGCATTCATGAGCATGAGCATATGGAATTTCATCTTATTCTTTACATATTGTCACATGTGATGTTGATTATATACATGCATATGCTTGTGATCATGTGTCACCAATGCAAGAGATGGTTGTGAGGTCACAAAAACACCTTTGACATGTCTAGGATGGTAAATGGAATAATGTTTGTATTCGTGACATGGGCCAATTTTGCTTCTAAGTCCTAGTTTACTCAAAATGTCATTTTTCATGATCCTACTTTGACCAAAGTTGAACTATAGCATAGAGTGTTTGCATGGCAGTGCACTGTTAATAAAAGTTGTAGCTTATCTTATGTGGAACACACTTTATTTAAGGGTCATGAGCTAATTCAGTGCCTAACATGGTCAAATAGGGCTCACAAGAATCAACAAAATGCTGTTTCTAGACTTAGAAATTTTGCTAAGTCCAAAATGCTGATTTTAGTTTCAAGTGCACCACTTTGGAGCTTTGTAACTTGCAAACCATGATGAATTAGATGTTACTCTCTAAAGCAAAGTTGTAGATCTCACATAGCTCTACAACTTTCACTAGTACCATTTTCAGTAATTCACCATGGATTAAGAGTTACATGTGCATGAAGTCACACTGTCAGTCACTCGATGCAGCTCTGAATCAGCCGACGTCATGGTCGACCAGCCACAGGCCGTGGCCGCCGCATGGCTGCCATACATCAAAGCTAGGCCCATGACATGGTTAGGGTGGTGCTGAAGGCAGCGCGGTCTCATGCTCTCTCACGCTCACTCTCACTCTCTCCCGTCCCTCTCTCGCTCCTACGTAGCGCCGAAGCGGAGGAGACCATGCAGCGCCGCCATTGAGCTTTCGCTGGCCAAGCTCTCCACCCACGTTGCACCACCACCCAATTTCTTATGCCCACAGCTCAGCCATGACCCACTCTATCTTTTTGAGCCGCTAACGCCAATGTTTGAGCCTAGGTGAGCACCTTAGAGCCGATGCACCGTTGTCGCGGCCACCATTGCCGTCGCCGAGCTTGAGCTTGCCGTGGCCGAGCTGCCTCGCACCTGCACTGCTCTCTCTCTCCCCTATTCCATAGTCACTAGAGTTAGTGCTAGCTATAGCCATTGGCCTTTGGCCAATGCCAACCATGCCAGAGGCTTAACACCACGCCGCACCACCGTGAACCGGCCATGCCGCCGCCTTGCACACGACCATGCCTCACTAGCGTCACTACGAGCCTTAATCCTAACCTTAGATCTCCGCTAGGTCACCCTAAAGCCATAGCCAGCTCGTCCAAGCTTGCCATGGCTGGAGCGCCGCTATGCTGCGGCACCGAGCCACCATGAGCGCCACCACCATGCCCAGCTGCTGTATTAGGCTCAACTACCTAGCCTAGACAATGTGTGAGATCGAGGGGAGCAGGTTGGTGCCAACCCGCCGCTAGAGACCTCGCCGTCGGTGAGCTTTCACCGGTCAAAGCGCCACCTCTACTCTGTGCCTATGGTGGGTGGGGTCACTTTGACCGCGGGACCCAGCTGTTAGCGCCTCTGGGTGCAGTACGCTGGGTGCACTTAGCATTTAACAGGGTTTTTGATGTTTTTCTTTAAATGTTTTTCCAGATTTTGTAGCAAAATTGTAAAATTCATAACTAATTCTAGGGGTGTCCAAATTGAGTGAACCAAATTTTGTTGGATTCTTCATGAAGTGTAATATTTTATAAAAATATGAAACCTATAGTTTGGTATATTTTTCTAGGGGAATTAAATTGAGCTAGATAAGTGCTTTTAAATTTGTTTCCATCTTGTAAAATGCATATCTTGAGCTTGGGAAGTGCAAAAATTGTGATTCCAATTTTACTGGTCTTGTGTTGACATGCTCTAGCTAGGAAAAATGCTAAACCTACAGTAGGTATACTTGGAATATGGTCTTCTTCTTTAACCTTGATTAATTGCTAGTTTCTAGTGAAAATAAATGGGATAAAAATACATAACTTATGATCATACAAATTTTTACACAGTGTTATGGTGCTAGGATGAATGTAAGAAAAATATGAAATCTGTTGTTTGACACTTTTCACTAGGCTAAACTATTTTTGCTAAAATAAGCCTATTCAACTTATCATTTTTATAGAGATGGCTATACTTATCCAAATGTCATAAAATTCGTACAGTAGATTTTTGGGGTCATATGTAGGTTACTGTAATTTTCTTAGAATTTACTGTACAATTTTGATATATGTTCCTTATTTCACTTTATTGTCCAAATAAATTAATAAAGGCATTTAAGTAATTTATTTGGGCGTGATCATTTTGTTTTCTAAAGTGTATATGATGTCTATGAACTATTGGTACCATTGGTTGTGCCTAGATTTGATTGCTTGTATGCAGTGAAATATTAATTGCTCTATAATTCAATTATAGTGACTATTTTGGATAGTTTCTGTTGTTAAGTAAATTGCATGGGTAAAATGATGTTTGCTGTGAATCTTGTCATTAACAAAGTTGTAGATAACTTGCTTATATTGCTTGTGTCAAATTTTCGTGGCAATAGGCTAAATGGTTTGAGAGTTATAGCTGTTCGAAGTTGGTCTCCAGAAATACTTATTCTCTGGATTTATGGATAGATCTAGGAAATGCTTTATTTGACCTTGATAGGCATTGAATCATCTTGAGATGACTATAACAAAGTTGTAGGCCATTTTATAATATTTCTAGAAAGTCTAGGATCATAGTATTTGGTTGAGTATAACTCCAGATATGGCCAAAATAAGTAGCTGCTATTTACAGTCTAGGAAATGGGTAAGTCAATTGTAATTGTTTGTCTTATGTGATGCTTGTGTAGATGCTTAGGTTAATTGAGATTAGTTGTTAGCTGCAGGTTCTAAGCCTCTTATGGATGATGAACAACTACCTTAGGTTAATAGAACTTGGTGAGTGTATGTTTTTTGTACTATAGAAGAGATATGCACCTATTCAGTAAAGATCAACTAGAAAAAAGTTATACATCTACTTGGTCAATGAATGTTAAACTTATCATACATCTTGCGGATAACCATGCTCATGCGTATACACTTCATCAGGTCATCTCATCTCTTATGCATTCATGATACTCATCTATTATGCTTTTGCTAGAAATGATCATGGTACTGGCATGTATTTGAACTAAGTGTGATGTTGATGTCAAACTACTTTGCTTTCGCTATTTGAACTTGGTTTGTAATAACTATGGCAGAACCTCCTAAATTATAGGGCCCACATGCACCTGTCACTATCTAATGACCTCTAACAACTATGCATATGTTCCCGGTAACTTAAGAAGACTGTCGGGTGTCCTCGGAGAACCTCGAATCATCCATGATTTTTTTTCTAAGCAGGATCTATTATAGAGTTATTGCAGTATTACAAAAGTTTATTCATTAATTTACATCAGAGTGAAATAGCGGAAGTCTTACAATAACTTAGTTTACAAAATAGTTGTTTCAAACCTTACAACTAAGAACGATTATTATTACAAACCATAGTAGTGGAGTGGCATTAGTAACATAAACATAACACACAAAGAAAGTGCCCTGCCCAAGGACCACACATTTACTTGTCATCTTTGATTTGAAAAATAGTCATGCAGCACGGTCCAAAGCAGACCTACTCATGAGACTCACCTGCAACAAGGGTTAATGAACCCTGAGTATAAAAGTACTCAACAAGACTTAACCAGAATAAAAACTGATAAGACTCAGGAATGCAGGCTCAGGGATTCAAGGTAAGGCTTTAGCAGTACACAAGGTTCTTTTGCGTAAAAGCTCTTTAAAAAGATTATTTCTTTCAACATTTAATCCTTATCAAAATCATATATGAATTTGCCATGATCCGTATTGAGATCATGACCTTCATATCAAACTTTTTCTCAAAACTTCCTCAAGTTTCATTTATTAACTACGATGATGAACAGTGAGTTGAGTCTCCATAACCGAGGAGCAACGACGATTCAAACCGATTATAACCCACCTAGGGATTCCCAACCACATGACATATGCAGGTCCCTGACCTACATATACCAACCCACCCTCAGATCCTCTAAAACAAGAACAGGTCCGCGTCACCTGAGAGCATAGTACTCCACCAATCCAGCCCATTGCCATGTGGGTACATGCTACTCCCACCATCTCTCAACTCCCAGTGCACGAGTAGCCATTCTCGTAATAGAATAGCCGAGTTAAGGCTTACCAGAGCATGTGGCCAGTACTACAAAGTCTCACCTCATGCAATTCAACAACGGACGGTTCTTAATCGACACAGGTGGAAAGAACCCGCTCACAAGACATCCATGTCTTATGGCTCTCATACACCGAGTCCACCCGGTCTAGATTTATTACTCCACATGCTCATATCTCATGATAACATAAATAATTAGTCGTATCCAAAAGTCCATTTATACCTCGTAGGTGATAGGTAATCACCCGACTTTTATTGGTCTAAGTATGGCTAAGCATAACTAGGTATTCTCGAATTAAAACTGGTAACAAGGTTGATAAGGAAAAACAAGGTTGGTAATGTACCAATTAGGTTTTTTACTCAACTCCTAATCACTTAATGTAGTACTAAAAAGCAAAAGTGATATAAATTTGTAAAACACAAGATAGGTTCAAATGCATCCGGGGCTTGCCTTGATTGTTGGAATAGTTAGGTTCCGAAGATGTTCCACAGATATCAAACCTGACCTCAACAGGTGGATTAACTTCCTCAACAACTTGGTTGACTACCATGTTCTCACTTTCATTCACTACACATAGTAACAATGCCATGTTTAATATGATGCGCGATATAAAACATGATGCTTGACGATGGATGCAAAAGTTAGTAACTTGAATACAACTTTCCTTCGCGGTACAGTTGCAAACCAACAACTGAATAAACCTTTTCATAAACTCAAACACTTACTTTAATTGCCAAGGATCATTATATGCTAATGACCTAAGGTCATCACTCAATCCCAAATTCAAACAAAACCTAAATCATTAGGGTTTACTATTTGTTTTTATTAATTAATAACTAATTAATAATTATGAAATAAATCAACTTTCTCCAAATGAGCTTAAATTTTTTGTGAAGACTCATCACATGATAACTAAGTGGCAAAACAATTCTCATAATTTTGTGATAATTATTTAAGCCTAGAAAAATCATGGAAACCTATTTATTAATTAATTTGAGCAATTTTTATCACATTCAAAATGTACTGAAAAATAACATTTAATATTTTTCCTAAATAGCTCTCATCTCAGAGAGGTCACACAAAAAGTTTCATAATTTTTGGAGCTCTATTTAATTCTACACAAAATAAACAAATCACAACACTATTTAATCATTTCTGCAAAATAGAAAAAACATTTTCAAATAAACGACCACTGACATCGGGGTCCCACATGTTGGCACAGTACTCCCGTGCTGACCATGGTGGTGAGCCCTCTAACCGGTGATTTCTCACCGACGGTGAGGTCTCTGGCGACGGCGAGGGTACCAGCGTGATCACCACGATAAGGCACACCTATTGGTGGCACTAATTGCACCAGCCACGACTCAAACCAAGCTTGACGTTGGCCATAGTGGCACGGCTGAGCAGTGCATGGTGGCACTATGGTGTTCTAGTGGCTAGAGCTCGCTAGAGCTCCCTAGAACTACTCAAATAGCATCAGCGGCTCACCTAGATCGGGCTAGAGCACTTGGTTGACTGCGAGTAGCAAAGGGCGCTTCTGTTGACGTTGATGGTGATGGCGGCAACGGCAAGCACGATGTTTTGGTGGCTGCAGTGGATGAAATGATCAATCAACAAGGCACATAGCATCACAACAACACGGAGAAGCTAGAACTATGCTTAGCAAGGGTAGAGAGGCACCGTAGAGTGCTAGCCACGGAGAGGCGAGCTCGACGGCGTTACAGCTGGCCGCGAGGAAGAACGACGACGCGCAGCGTTTCTTGGCTAAAACAGATGCCTAGGACTGGTCGGCTGGGTTCGCAAGGAGTAGGCAGAGCTATGGTATGCTTTGTAGAGACTGGGAGGGCGCTACGGCGACGTCGGAAAAAATAGAGGAAGAAAGCGGAGGAGAACGGCGACGGCGTAGGCTTTATAGCGCCAAGAAGCATGAAGAAGCCATGCAATAGCCTTCCCATGCCAGCGCAAACCCGGAGATGGCCATGGGAGCACCTAGAAGACGTCGGAAGCTCACCGACGGTGAGGTGTCGGCCTGCTGCACTGTTCCCACTAATTACCAAATTGCCACTTGCTTTAATTCTCAAATTACTCCCAAATTTGTATGGTAACTCAAAAATCTCCAAAACTAAAAGTTGTTCCAAAATAAAAGTTCTACAACTTTGCTTTAATAACCATACCCAAATTATGTCTACATTTTGAAATGCAAGTTTAAAATCAAAAGGGGACACTTTAAGAATTTATCCCTTTTCAAATTACTTCAAATTTTATATAACAACTTTGAAAACTCCAAAAATCAACTTTGTACACGTTGACAAGCTCTACACTTTTGCTTTTAGGCTCAACTCCAAAATGTGCTTAGATTTTGAATTAGGTTTTCCAGAGTAGAATTAAATGCTAGAAATTAGGGTTTTGGAATTCCAATTCAATACAAAGGTTTTGAAATTGATTCATCCATACAAGTGAACACATATCATCATAAAAATAAACTTGTTTTAGTGAATGCATATCAAAATTTTCACTAACACAAAAATGATGTGCAATGCATATGATGACATGGCATATTTTAGGGTTTAAACACTAGAGGTGTTACAATCTTTCCCCCTAAAAGAAATCTCGTCTCGAGATTTAAAGTCATAGGGTAAGTAATGGAAAAGGAAATGTGTCAAGCGAAAACATTCAAAACTCAACCATAAAACAGCTAAGATCCCTTTACAAAACATGGTTCGTAATGATAGGGCACAACTAACATTATTCTATATTGATGCAAGAAATTCTAGAAACTGTTCTAGCAAGAAATCTTCGGATTCCCAAGTAGCTTCTTCCTTGGAATGTTGATTCCATTGTATCTTGTAGAACTTGATTGTCCTCCTTCAAGTGACACAATCTTTCTGATCCAGAACTCGGATAGAATATTTGGAATAGGTCAAATCAGGTTCAAGTTCAACTCCTTCAACCTCAACATTCTAATCAGGCACTCAAAGACATTTCTTTAATTGAGAAACATGGAACACATCGTGTATAGCTAAGAGATGTTCTGGTAACTTCAAGCGATATGCCACCTTTCTAAACCTCTCCAAAATTTGAAATGGTCCAATATAACGAGGTGCCAACTTGCCTTTAACACCGAAACGGTTGACTCCCTTCATTGGTGATACCTTCAGATATACATAATCTCCGTTGCTAAACACCAATAGTCGGCATCATTTATCTGCATAACTCTTTTGTCGAGACTGAGCTATCTTCAAATTACTTTGTATCTGCCTAACCTTCTCTTCTGTTTCTTTCGCAAGGTCAACTCCAAAGAACCATCTTTCGCTGGGTTCAGACGAATTTAGTGATGTTCTGCATCTACGACCATAGAGTGCTTCAAACGGAGCCATCCTAATGCTCTCTTGATAACTATTATTGTATGAGAACTCAGCCAAAGGCAAACATTCATCCCACTTATTGGAATAGTTAAGGACACAACACCTTAACATATCTTCAAGTACTTGATTTACCCTTTTAGTCTGACCATCAGTCTGTGGATGATAAGCTATACTATACAGAAGTTTGGTACCTAACGACGCATGCAATTGTTTCCAAAAGTTGGAGACAAACTCTGTACCTCTATCCGACACAATGGTCTTTGGTATACCATGTAAGCTCATGATTCTCGCTAAATACATCTTGGCATATTGGATAGTAGGATACATACTCTTGACTGGAAGAAAATGTGCTGACTTAGTTAGTCGATCTACAATAACCCATAGAGTCAAAACCTTTAGATGTCTTGGGTAGACCGACGATAAAGTCCATACGAATATCCTCCCACTTCCAAGTAGAATAGGCAATGGCTGTAACTCTCCAGCGGACCTCAAATGTATAACTTTTACTTTTTGACAAGTATCACACTTGGCTATATATCGAGCAATCTCTATCTTCATTTTGGTCCACTAGAATCTCTGTTTCAAATCATGGTACATTTTATTACTTCCTGGATGAATAGAGAACCTGGTGGTATGTGCCTCTTCAAGAATTGATTGTCGCAACTCAGGAACCTTTGGTACCACAAGGCGATTCTTGAACCATAGCACACCTGCATCATCTATTCTAAAGCATGCCGCTTTTCCATTCCTGACTCTTTCTTTGATATGGGCTATACCCTTATTTTCTTTCTAAGCAGCAATAATTTGGTCTCGAATAGTCGATTCAACAGTTATATTGGTCAAACTACCTTGTTGAATTATCTCTATATTCAACTTCTCCATCTCTTGACATAAAGTTAGATCCATTGTTTTTACTACTAGGCAATTACAATGACTCTTATGACCGAGTGCATTTGCAACCACATTTGCCTTACCAGGATGGTAATACACCTCTAAGTCATAATCTTTAATCAATTCTAACCATCTTCTTTGCCACATATTCAATTCCAATTAAGTAAAGATATACTTTAAACTCTTGTGATCTGTATAAATATGGCAAGTATTACCAAGCAGGTAATGCCGCCAAATCTTCAAAGCATGGACAACTGCTGCTAACTCCAGATCATAAGTTGGATAATGTTCTTCATGTTGCTTAAGTTGTCTAGAAGCATAGGCAATGACTCGGCCTTCTTGCATCAATACACACCCAATACCAATACCCAAAGCATCACAATAAACGTGAAACGACTTCTCGATATCTGGCTGTGCTAACACTGGTGCAGTGGTTAATAATCTCTCCAAAGTCTAGAAAGCTTCTTCACATTCAGGTGACCAGACAAACTTGGCTTGGTTCTTCAACAATCCCGTGATGGACTTGGATATTCTAGAGAAATCTGGAATAAAACAATGGTAATAACCCGCCATTCCTAGAAAACTCCAAACCTGATGAACAGTGGTTGGTGGTTTCCAATCTAGTACATCCTTAACTTTGCTTGGATCTACTGCAGCTCCTTCAGCTGACAAGACATGTCCTAAAAACTATACTTCCTTTAGCCAAAAGTCACACTTACTGAACTTGGCATATAACTGATGTTCTCTTAGGCAGATTAGAACAACTCTGAGATGTTCCACATGTTCTTTCTTGTTCTTAGAATATACTAAGATGTCATCAATAAACACCATTACAAATTTGTCTAGCTCAGGCATGAACAATGAATTCATCAGATACATGAAATGAGCTGGGGCATTCGTCAAACCAAAAGACATTACCAGGTATTCATATAATCCATATCTGGTGGTAAATGCCATTTTGGGAATATCTTCAGGCTTAATTTTGATTTGATGATACCCTGACCTCAAATCAATCTTGGAGAAAACCTTGGCTCCAGCTAGTTGGTCAAAAAGTAAATCTATCTGAGGTAAGGGATATTTATTTTTAATTGTCACTTCATTCAATGGACGATAGTCAACACACAATCTCAGGGTCTCATCTTTCTTTTTCACAAAAATTGCAGGACATCCCCAAGGTGATGAACTAGGTTGGATAAACCCTTTATCAATCAACTCTTGTAATTGAGTCTTCAACTCGGCTAATTCCTTAGGAGGCATCCTATAAGCTCTCCAAGAGATCAGAGCTGTTCCAGGTTTTAGATCTATTTCAAACTAGACATCCCTATCAGGTGGTAGACTGGGTAAATCTCCAAGAAAAACATCTAGAAATTCACAAACTATAGGAATATCTCTAATCTCCTTGACGAAAGTTGCACAAACTTTTTCCACTAATCTCTTTAAGATTGGAAGTTGGATAAGAAGTTGAGAATTACTATCTAGCAAACTCACCCTTATTGTCCTATTCAAAGTATCTATAACAGCTTTATGCTAATACATCCAATTC
The DNA here is from genome assembly GCF_019320115.1 of Miscanthus floridulus. Taxonomy (NCBI): domain Eukaryota; kingdom Viridiplantae; phylum Streptophyta; class Magnoliopsida; order Poales; family Poaceae; genus Miscanthus; species Miscanthus floridulus. The sequence continues at coordinate 66,888,036 of NC_089597.1, read as the reverse complement.
ATTCCCAAGATCACATCTATATCCTGATCTTTTAGAATAATCATGGTGGTGGGAAAAATATGCCCACCCAGGTTTATGGGTACCTGGTACACCATTTCCTTAGTACATAGACATCCCCCGGGTGACTATATAAAGAAATTTTCCTTTGTTGCCCCAATTGTAATTTCATGCTTTATGACAAAGGTTCTATTGATGAATGTATGAGATGCACCAGAATCAAAAAGCATAACTGCAGGATGATCGACGATAGGAAACATACCCAGCATCATGGGTTCCCCTTCTAGAATCTCCCCAGCTTGAGTATAGAAAACCCGCCCGTCTTCTTTTCATTTTTGCCCTTCTGAGCATTTTGGTTGTTGTTCTTGTCCTGAGCTTGACCCTGTTGTTGATTTCTAGGAGCCTTCTAAAAATTTGGATTATACTGCTTAGGATACGGACATTCCCTCAAGAAATGACCTGATTTCCCACAATTGAAACATGGGTAATTGTGGCCTTGAGGTGTTGGAGCACGAACACCAGGAACATTTTACTGTTGTGAGTTTGGATAAGTCACGACAGTATGGACATTTGGTCGTTGACCGGCTTGGAACTGCGGCGAGCGATAAGGAGGACGATAGTGATTCACTAGATGATAGATTATCTTTTGTCTCTTTTGATTGCCACTGAAAGACCTAGATGGCACACTCTTCTTCTTCTTTATTTCCTTATGCTGTCGATATTTCTCCTCTGAAGCAATAGCAATGTTAACCGCCTCATGATACGTGACATTGGTACATGTAGTCATCATGGTCTAAAGTTTGGTATTAAGGCCACACATGAACCACTTCTTCTTCTTGGAATCTGTGTTAACATGCTCATGTGCGTACTATGAAAGGTGATTGAACTTGCCCACATACTGCATGACTGTCTGATCACCTTGCTTCAAAGAAAGAAATTCATCAAGCTTCATGGCCATAACTCCCTCCGGAATATAATGGGCATGGAAAGCAGTGTGGAACTCGGCCCAAGTTAACTGAATACTGGCTGGTTGCATAGCCACAAGGTTCACCCACCAAGCACATGCTGCACCTCTAAGCTGTTGGGCAGCAAAAACAGGCTTCTGGGACTCAGTGCATGGAATGAGGTCAAACTTCTGCTCCATGGTACGAAGCCAATCATCACCTTCAAGTGGTTTGTCAGCCTTGGTAAATACTAGTGGTCGTGTATCCATGAAGTCAACATATGTAGCTTCTTGCCTTTGATAATTACGACCACGGTTCCCTTGCATCATATTCTGATTGCTTTGAGCTAACTCCTGAAGCAACCGAGCATTATCTACAGTCACATTGACTAGTGCTGCGATAGCATCAGCCAAATTTGGTGGAACTGGTGGTGGATCAGGAATACCATCCTCGTCTTGCGAAGAACCAGGAATAGTCGAACCTCGAGTACGATGCATCTGTTCATGACAAACCAAATTTTTACTCACAAGCATTTATTGAACTATTAAAAGAGCTTACTACAAACACATTACATTGGGTTCACTTATTTATACATAAGTTTGCACTTAAGCAAGACTACCCAACTAGACTAGAACTCACTATTTTACAACTTTACTCTTCTCCTCGATCACCTCAAACCTTGTGATTGGTTTCCATTCCAGAAACATTTCCGCCTTCATTATCACTTTCATTGACCATCACTACTTTTGGATCTTCTTCTTCCTCTTCTGGTTCATCATTATCTGCTATGATGACACCTGGGTCCATTGCATCTGCCTGAGGCTCATGATTTGGATCCAAGAGATTGTTTAGCCTATGGACTTCTTCATGTAGATTGGTATAATATTCTTCTAAGTTTTCTACATAGAACTCTAACTCATGAGCTCGGGCTCTAGCTACATCTTCTCTATGCCAAGCCTCATTTCTTCCTTTCACCATACGAACTAACATACGCTCATAGTTCTTATGAGCCATGGTAAGACACCTCAATTGATCCTATAACTTGCCCACCTGGATGGCATCCAAGGCCCTATCTCTAGTAGCCTGTGCTAATTCTGCTGAAAGCCTCTGTATCTTAGCCTAGGGATCAGGCCTCAAGCTGCTACTGCTAGCACCATCACTCCTAGGGGCAAGCTGGTGACGAGGAACTCCTTTGGGTCCAACGGACTTATGGGGTGTTACCTTGGTACGAGCCATACTGTAGAAAGCAAGATTTAATAAAAGTAAGACAATCTGACAAAAGTCTAAAGAGTAGCAATGATGGATTACACTACTCAACCTAGACTAAGAGGGAAAGTAAGTAACAAGTGGATTAATCATGATGCATGAATCGTCCTTATGAAACTTAAACATCAAAGCTCCTATTGTACATAAACAATAGTATTTTTATTATATAGGGCATAATAAGATTACTACTCCACCATACAAAGCCTTTTTAAGCAAACAAGGAATGGCGAGAATGAATTAAGATAAGTCAGAAGCAATTTGGACCAAATTAATATGTTAAATTTATTTGTCCCAAATCGTTTTTAAGTTTTGTAAAACAATACTACAAAAACCTTTGTAATGGTCTCTCTGATACCATTCTGTGGCAGAACCTCCTAAATTATAGGGCCCACATGCACCTATCACTATCCAATGACCTCTAACGACTATGCATATGTTCCCGGTAACTTAAGAAGACTGTCGGGTGTCCTCGGAGAACTCCAAATCATCCACGATTTTTTCCAAGCAGGATCTATTACAGAGTCATTGCAGTATTACACAAGTTTATTCATTAATTTACATCAGAGTGAAATAGCGGAAGTCTTACAATAACTTAGTTTACAAAATAGTTGTTTCAAACCTTACAACTAAGAACGATTATTATTACAAACCATAGTAGTGGAGTGGCATTAGTAACATAAACATAACACACAAAGAAAGTGCCCTACCCAAGGACCACACATTTACTTGTCATATTTGATTTGAAAAACAGTCATGCAGCATGGTCCAAAGCAGACCTGCTCATGAGACTCACCTGTAACAAGGGTTAATGAGCCCTGAGTACAAAAGTACTCAACAAGACTTAACCAGAATAAAAACTGATAAGACTCAGGAATGCAGGCTCAGGTATTCAAGGTAAGGCTTTAGCAGTACACAAGGTTCTTTTGCGTAAAAGCTCTTTAAAAAGATTCTTTCTTTCAACATTTAATCCTTATCAAAATCATATATGAATCTGCCATGATCCGTATTGAGATCATGACCTTCATATCAAACTTTTTCTCAAAACTTCCTCAAGTTTCATTTATTAACTATGATGATGAACAATGAGTTGAGTCTCCATAACCAAGGAGCAACGATGATTCAAACCGATTATAACCCACCTAGGGATTCCCAACCACACGACATATGTAGGTCCCTGACCTACATATATTAACCCACCCTCAGATCCTCTAAAACAAGAATGGGTCTGTGCCACCCGAGAGCACAGTACTCCACCAATCTAGCCTATTGCCACATGGGTACATGCTACTCCCACCATCTCTCCACTCCCAGTGCACGAGTAGCCATTCTCATAATAGAATAGCCGAGTTAAGGCTTACCAAAGCATGTGGCCAGTACTACAAAGTCTCACCTCATGCAATTCAACAACGGACGGTTCTTAATCGACATAGGTGGAAAGAACCCGCTCACAAGACATCCATGTCTTGTGGCTTTCATACACCGAGTCTGCCCGGTCTAGATTTATTACTCCACATGCTCATATCTCATGATAACATAAATAACCAGTCATATCCAAAAGTCCATTTATACCTCGCAGGTAACAGGTAATCACCCGACTTTTATTGGTCTAAGCATGGCTAAGCATAACTAGGTATTCTCGAATTAAAACTGGTAACAAGGTTGATATGGAAAAACAAGGTTAGTAATGCACCAATTAGGTTTTTTACTCGACTCCTAATCACTTAATGTAGTACTAAAAAGCAAAAGCGATATAAATTTGTAAAACACAAGGTAGGTTTAAATGCATCCGGGGCTTGCCTTGATTGTCGGAATAGTCAGGTTTCAGAGATGTTCCACAGATATCAAACCCGACCTCAACAGGTGGATTAACTTCCTCAACAACTTGGTTGACTACCATGTTCTCACTTTCATTCACTACACATAGTAACAATGCCATGTTTAATATGATGCGTGATATAAAACATGATGCTTGACGATGGATGCAAAAGTTAGTAACTTGAATACAACTTTCCTTCGTGGTATAGTTGCAAACCAACAACTGAATAAACCTTTTCATAAACTCAAACACTTACTTTAATTGCCAAGGATCATTATATGCTAATGACCCAAGGTCATCACTCAATCCCAAATTCAAACAAAACCTAAATAATTTGGGTTTACTATTTGTTTTTATTAATTAATAACTAATTAATAATTATGAAATAAATCAACTTTCTCCAAATGAGCTCAAACTTTTTGTGAAGACTCATCACATGATAACTAAGTGGCAAAACAATTCTCATATTTTTTTGATAATTATTTAAGCCTAGAAAAATCATGGAAACCCATTTATTAATTAATTTGAGCAATTTTTATCACATTCAAAATGTACTGAAAAATAACATTTAATATTTTTCCTAAATATCTTTCATCTCAGAGAGGTCACACAAAAATTTTCATAATTTTTGGAGCTCTATTGAATTCTACACAAAATAAACAAATCACAACACTATTTAATCATTTCTGCAAAATAGAAAAAACATTTTCAAATAAACGACCACTGACATCGGGGTCCCACATGTCGGCACAGTACTCCCGTGCTGACCACGGCGGTGAGCCCTCTGACCAGTGATTTCTCACCGATGGTGAGGTCTCTGGCGACGACGAGGGTACCAGCGTGATCACCACGACAAGGCACACCCATTGGTGGCACTAATTGCGCCAACCACGGCTCAAACCGAGCTTGACGCTGGCCATGGCGGCACGGCCGAGTAGTGCACGATGGCACTATGGCGTTCTAGTGGCTAGAGCTTGCTAGAGCTCCCTACAACTACTCGAATAGCATCAGCGGCTCACCTAGATCGGGCTAGAGCACTTGGTTGACTGCAAGCAGCAAAGGGCGCTTCTGTCGACGTTGATTGCGACGACGGCTATGGCAAGCATGATGTTTCGGTGGCTGTAGTGGATGAAATGATCAATCAACAAGGCACATAGTGTCATGACAACATGGAGAAGCTAGAACTATGCTTAGCAAGGCTAGAGACGCACCATAGAGTGCTAGCCACGGAGAGGCGAGCTCGATGGCGTTGCGACCGGCCGCGAGGAAGAACGACGACGCGTAGCATTTCTTAGCGAAAACAGACACCTAGGACCGGTTGGCTGGGTTCGCAAGGAGTAGGTGGAGCTATGGTATGCTTTGTAGAGACTGAGAGGGCGCTACGATGATGGTGCGAGCTCGACGGTGCTGAGCGGCGACGTCGGAAAAAAAACAGAGGAAGAAAGCGAAGGAGAACGGCGACGGCGCATGCTTTATAGCGCGACCAAGAAGCACGGAGAAGCCATGAAGCAGCCTTCCCATGCCAGCGCGAAGCCGGAGATGGCCACGGGCGCGCCTGGAAGACGTCGGAAGCTCACCGACGGTGAGGTGTCGGCCTGCTTCACTGTTCCCACTAATTACCGAATTGCCACTCTCTTTAATTCTCAAATTACTCCCAAATTTGTATGGTAACTCAAAAATCTCCAAAACTAAAAGTTGTTCCAAAATAAAAGTTCTACAACTTTGCTTTAATAAGTATACCCAAATTATGTCTACATTTTGAAATGCAAGTATAAAATCAAAAGGGGACACTTTAAGAATTTATCCCTTTTCAAATTACTTCAAATTTTATATAACAACTTTGAAAACTCCAAATATCAACTTTGTACACATTGGCAAGATCTACACTTTTGCTTTTAGGCTCAACTCCAAAATGTGCTTAGATTTTGAATTAGGTTTTCCAGAGTAGAATTAAATGTTGGAAATTAGGGTTTTGGAATTCCAATTCAATACAAAGGTTTTGAAATTGATTCATCCATACAAGTCAACACATATCATCATAAAAATAAATTTGTTTTAGTGAATGCATATCAAAATTTTCACTAACACAAAAATGATGTGCAATGCATATGATGACATGGCATATTTTAGGGTTTAAACACTAGAGGTGTTACAATAACTATGTGAACTCTGATGTATGTGAGATACTTGTGAACCATTTGTGAACTACGATGTAACATGTGACTTGTTATGTTGAATCTTGTACGATCTTGGCTTGTATGTTGGTTGGTTTGAGATCCTTCGTGATTTCATTGGACTACCGGGTTTATATGGGCTCATGTATGATAGTTTGATCGCTTTGGTGATTGTTATTGTTCTTATGCTCTTATAAATTGGATGGTTCTATTACAGCTATGACCATCCATAGACTCAGAGCACCAAGCCTTGGCAGGAGCAAAAGCATGACCATTCTCCTTGGCGTCCCCCTGCGCGCCACCGGATCGGCGATGACTGTGACGTCCACGACACCATCAAGGCCAGGCGCCATGCTCAGACATAGTCTCGTACCCCTGAGCAATGAGGCAGGGGCACTGCCCCATATCATTTTAGCCCCCTGGCATTCGGGGCAGCGATCCAGGCAGCTCCATACCCTAGGTGTTTTTGACCACCGACGCACATCTCCAAGTACGACAGTGAGACCAACCCAGACCATTGGCTAGAGGACTACCGCCTCGTCATGAAGGCCGAGGGGGTGTCGGATGATGACTTTGCCATCTAGTTCCTTCACCTACTTCTGTTAAGCTCGACTAGAGCTTAGCTTGAGTCGCTCGAGCTTGGCAGCATCCGCTGCTGGGGCGATCTCTATTCAGTCTTCATCGGCTACTCCCAGGGTACCTACACGCACCTAGGTAACTCCTAGGACCTCCATTACTGTAGGTAGAGGGCCAACAAGACCCTCCAGGAGTACATTCAATGCTTCTCCAAAAAGCACAATGAGCTCCCTAACATCACCGATGCCGACATAATCAACGCCTTCATCTATGGCATGACCTGCGAGGTGTTGGTTCACATGCTCGACTACAAGACCCCACGCATGATGCGGGAACTCCTGGATGTTGCCACCTAGTATAACACCGATGAGGAGGCCGTCTAGGCCAACTTTAGTGGCAAAGCCAAGGCCGCCGGTCACCTTAGTGGAGGGGATGGCGATATAGACCCTGCTTCATCCCAGCGATGCTATGATTGGAGGAACAAGGACCGAAAGCACCGAGGGGAGGAGATGGTGGCCGCGACCGACTGTGCTACTAGGCCTCAGCCCCACGGGCGAGGCGCATGCCCAGAACACTTCAAGAAGGTGCTTGAGGCCCCCTGCATGTTCCATGGGGGCAAGAAAGCACCTCCTCAAGGATTGTGCTACCATTAGGGGGTTACATCCATGGCACCCTTGGCCAATAGGGCAAGGCCCAGAAGCCTACGTCGAAGGTCGATGACCTAGCGGACGGTGCCTAGGAGGAAGACATGGAGTTCCCCAAGGCCGAGCGTTGCTTCATGATCTTTGGGGGCTCCCAGGCCTACAAATCCTGCTAGTAGCACCGCATCACCGAGCAAGATGTGAACGCCGTTCACACCCTCACCGCTCCAACATGGCTCAGATGATCCCAAACAGCCATCACCTTCGACTAGGAGACCCCCCGATCGTGTCCCTCATCTGGGGCGCTACCCGCTTGTGGTCAGCCCGGTCGTGGGTACCACGTGCCTCACCAAGGTGTTGATGGACGGGGGCAGCGACCTCAACATACTCTACATCAACACCCTCAACAAGATGGGTAGCCCCTAGAGTATCCTGCGCCTCAGCAAGGCACCGTTCTATGGGATTGTGCTGGGAAGGAAGCTATGTCTTTTAGGTGCATCTGGATCAACGTCACCTTCAGCCAGTTGAACAGTTTCTGCAAGGAGCCAATCACCTTCAAGGTGGTTGACTTCCCTGGCATCTACCACACCCTCCTCGGTTGATCATGCTTCACCAAGTTCATGGCCTTCCCCAACTACACTTACCTGAAGCTCTAGATGCTCGGCCCAAAGGGGGTCATCACTATTGAGGGCAGCTTTGAGCAAGCCTACTACTATGAGTAGGACTGCATCGCCCAAGCGGCCATGCTCATCACCCCCTATGCTCTCTATGGCCCTAGCCATGACACAGCAAGGCCATCGACAGAGGAAGCAACCAAGGTAGCGGCGATGCTTGACCGACCGAGCATCGATAAGGCGACCAAGGCTCCTAGCGGTAGTGATGGCTCGGTTGGCCCCTCCATCTAGGTGCTCGACCCCCTAGAAGGGGTTGACCCGATCGAGGTGAGTTCTAACCTTTCCCCATGAGGGAGGGCCAACACTGAGTCATCCACCCAGAAGCACCGCCTCTCAACCCATAACCCACCTACCGACCTCCTTCGCCAGCCTACCTCTCCAACAACAAAAACCAAGATAAGTGCCGTCCTCTTGACCCTGTTGCTTCGCTTGTCTCTATTATTGTCTCCTTTAACCCGAGCCACTCTAGTAGTAATTTAGCTACACCAGAAGATCGACTGAGCTAACCATCTGCTAACCTCTCTGAAGGAGGACTATTGTAGAAGGTCCTCGAGCGAGGCAAGGATGGGGTGGATAGAGCGAGAGGACTGGGTGAGGGATTGACAAGGCGCTAATGGAATGGCCCTAACCACCGTGTTGCCAGCTATGTCATCTTTTGCTTCTCTTGTGTCCGTTCCGTTTCCTTCGTAGCTATCTGCATGTCTCCTAATCCTTTGTTGGATCATGCCACCCCGCCACACGATGGTCTTGGGGTCCCCCAAAAGGGGCATTGCCAAGGTTTCTAAGGCTGGACCACCGGGCTTTAAGGCCGCTTGAAGCACCTAAAGTGCGAGGGACATTCATGGTTGGGCACCAAAGGCCTTAGCTGGGAGCCCAGAAGCGAAACCAGCCGATCATTGAACTATGTCCGAGTACCGATCTTGAGCCACTCGTGGTGACCCATTGAGGGAGGTAGCGAGCTTGGGGCTGCACCAACTCCCAGACGGAGAAGACCAGGCCTCCTGATTGACGGATGCTCGGGCATCGCACCCCCAAAACCAACTAACTCCCTAGAGTTGGGTCAGGAGTCGCTGAACAGCGGACCCAACAAGGGCCCCTGTGAGCTCGGTGCACACCTCGCACCCTGACCTATGGCCATGAAAGGTTGGCCCTTGAAGGCATGCTCGAGAAGGTTGGGACCAGCTACCAAAGCCTTAGAAGGGCGTGACATGCCGGGTGACCAGGTGGCCCTAAGCTAGAGCCCAGACGCTCTCGATCACCTAACCCATGGTAGGCTCTGACCAAAGGAGGGTGCCCCTAGGCCTAAAGTCTGAGGACTCCTAGATGAGTCTTTTGAGCCCTGGCTCGAGCTTCAGACCTAAGCGACATAGGAAGAAAGAGAAGGGTTCAACACCACAATGACTTGGCCCTGATAGCCAAGCGTCCCCCATCATGCCATGGGAGGGGCCCCATGTAGGGCATTGTACTCTCATTAGTGGAAGTCATCCCCATCAAGGAGGATTCGGTCACCAGATCGAATTTAGCCCTTTGTTGCCATCACGCCAAGTGAGGCAATGAAGGGCTCGGGGGCTCCTTATGAGATACTAACATATGGGTATGTTAAGCCTCGGGTCCAATGGTTCCCAACCAAAGAAGACCTCCTGACCAACCCCTCTAGGATTGCCTGGTAGCTATACCCATCGGGTACACTCGCACGCACCCTCTGGTGAAGAAACTCGGCTGAGCCTAACTATGCCACGGCCTTCGCTCAGGGCTCAAGAGCTCACCCAAGCCTTAGGCTCCTGATCTAAGACAAACCTAGGCCAGGCCCTTGGCTCTGACCCTACCAATGATGCCTACCAAGGCCCAGGCACAAGAAGACACGCCCTAAGCTACCGAGGCTCAGGGGCTCCCCAGCACTGCCCTTTGGGAACGACATTGCAACCACTTCCCTAACAAGGACATGCACGGGGCGTGACATAAGAAGACAAAGCTTCTCCATGGCCTCTAGGAGCTCGAGGGCTCCTAGGCCCACACATCAGCCCCTCGAGCCGGCCTCCTTTGCCACTAAGAAGACTCTAGAAGGCACACCTGGTGGAGGCCGGTCCAAGCCAAAATAGCCTGACATTCAGTGTTTTAGAACAAAGCAGCCGGACGACGCCTAAGGCTTCTTTGGCTCCACAACACCACCATGGTCCATAGTGCATCGTTGCAAGGCCCTCCTAGACTCTGGCGCATGTAGACCGTAGACTCATTCCCTCAAACCACCATGTACCTGACCTATCTCATTATATAAGGGATAAGGTCTGACCTTAGAGGGGAGGGGATCCAAACATAGATCATTCCATTCCATCCATTAGCCTCTGCCGAGCACCGAGAGCAAGGTGACCCAGAGAGATGGGCACCGAGAGCTCCTCCACTGCATCCCATCGTCATCCTCCTCTCTAACAAGGGGAAGGCTCCACCAGTGGCGAGGCAACCTCAAGATTAGCACCGAGCTGACCCGCTACCAAATTTCTCTCATCCTCTTATACACTTTGTTGAAACCCCCAAATTTTGGGTGCTTTTGAGTATAAGGATCATCAGCCACTGGACGTAGGGCACCGATTGGCCCGAACTAGGATAAACCGTTGCACCCTCTTTGTGATTTTTGTGTTCTTGAGTCCACCCGAACCACCGGAGACCCGTACTCTAACATTGACTCGAACAATAATGCTTGTCGTAGTTCTGACCCCGCGATAGGTGGGAAATTGCTCTAGGGTGGTTCTCCATAATCCTACCACCTTGGCAAGGCCTGGTGGGTGGGTCCATAGGTCCAGTTTCCTTCATTTGTCATCTCCTACATAAAAATACCTCAAGGTACAAGTGGAACTTGTTATTGATAAAATATGTTTCTTGACATGTCTTTGTTCCATTAAACCAAGGCTGTTGACGGTGTTCTAAGAGTGTAATTTTATGACATTTTCACCGTCAACAAGATCCCCCAAGCTTAACCTTTGCTTGTCCTGAGCAAAAAAATAAACTTAGCCTCGGTGGATCAGGAGTTGCTACTATGCTTCACATTTCAAGAGTAACAAGTATACAACAAACATACTTCTCTTTGAATAGAAAAATTAGCAATACTCACCCATATTACCTTAGTCCTTCATGGGGCATATGGCCTTTTCCTTTGTCTTGGGTGGTTGAGAGATAGAACAACTTTTGACTTGAGCACTATTTTTCTTATTCCGCACAAGTTTCTTATCGGAGGTTTTTGCATCATTTTTCAAAAGAAAGCATAATGTTCCTCAACTGGTACTCTCTTTGTTGCTCAAATGGTGTATGACTCCTCACCAAGGCACATTTTTGAAGTTATTGCGTTCTTTTCTCATCCTACTTCTACAAGGCTTATATGGAGCTTGGGTAGGTATGTAGCATACTTACTTTGCATATGTTGTAAAGCCAAATCCTGGATCCAAGGAGAGAGATGTCATATTCTTAGATCAAGATGTGCATGTGTGTGAAAGATGGTGGATGGTAAATATAATGCTCCTTTATTTGATATGATCTCTCTCTCTCTAACTTTTTATTTTGAGACATGGCTAGTGTCGCAGGGTTGAAACCATGATAAGCATTCTTGTTCAAGGTGGTGTCAGAGTATGTATCTTCGGTGGCTTGGATGGACTCAAGAACACAAGAATCATAGAAGGGACACAACGGTTTATCCTGGTTTGGGCCAATCAGTTCCCTACGTCCAGTAGCTGATGATCCTTATACTCAAGAGCACCCAAAATCAGGTGCTATAACACCCTAGTGTTAAGCATTGCATTTGTCACTTGCATTTCATGAGCACAAGCATCATCCAAGCATTCATGAGCATGAGCATATGGAATTTCATCTTATTCTTTACATATTATCACATGTGATGTTGATTATTTACATGCATATGCTTGTGATCATGTGTGACCAATGCAAGGGATGGTTGTGAGGTCACAAAAACACCTTAGACATGTCAAGGATGGTAAATGGAACAATGTTTGTATTCATGAGATGGGCCAATTTTGCTTCTAAGTCCTAGTTTACTGATAATGTCATTTTTCATGATCCTACTTTGACCAAAGTTGAACTATATCATAGATTGTTTGCATGGTAGTGCACCCTTAATAAAAGTTGTATCTTATCTTATGTGGAACAAAATTTATTTAAGGGTCATGAGCTAATTCAGTGCCTAACATGGTCAATTAGGGCCCACAAGAATCAACAAAATGCTGTTTTGAGACTTAAAATTTTGGGGCTCTTGTGTTCTTGCCCCTACTTTGATGTGTAATTGTGATTTTGCCCTTATTTTTCTAACTTTGTGATTTTGCCCTTAACTGTAGCAAAGTCAACGCGATTTTGCCCTTGGTCAACGCGATTTTGCCCCTATTTTTACTATTGACCAGGGGCAAAATCACGTTGACTTTGCTACAGTTAAGGGCAAAATCACAAAGTTAGAAAAATGAGGGCAAAATCACAATTACACATCTGTGTAAGGGGCAAGAACACCATTTCCGTAAAATTTTTGCTGTCTAGAAACTGTTTACAATTTCAAGTGACCAGCTTTGGGTCATTGTAACTTGAAAACCATGGTGAATTAGAGGAAGCTTTCTAAAGCAAAGTTGGATAGTACATGTAGCTCTACAACTTTCACTAATATAATTTTCACTAATTCACCTTGGATTAGGAGTTACACATGAACGAAGTAGCTCTGTCAGTCATCTACATCAGGCCCTGATGGCCAATTTGAATCAGCCCTGGTGGCCGTCCGCGCATAGGGGCGAGCCACCACGTGTACCCCATATGCCAGCGCTGGCCCCACGACGCCATGCCAAAGTGGAGAGAAGAGGGAGGTGATGCTGCTGCTCTCTCCCATTCTCACTCTCTCACCCTGCCTCTTTCACTCTCGCTCTCTGGCAGCCGAGCCGACCTACCGTCGCCATCGCTAAGCTTCCATGCCACCACCACCGCATCTCCATCCAATCCATCACGTGCATAGCTTTGCCATGAGCCACTCTACATTCCCGACCCACCAGTGCCACCATCCAAGCTGAGGTAAAGCCACATTGGGCATCGCCGTCGATGCCATGGCCACGGTGCACTGCCGAGCTCAAACTCGCCGTGGCCAGCCATATCCACTGCTCCTCCTACCTTCTTCTCCCTTGGTCCATCATCGCCTTAGGTCATAGATGCCCATGTCATCATTTATTTAACCGCTACTGCCGCCACTGCGTAGGAATGCACCCCCACACCGAGCACGCCCGCCAAGGCCATGAGCTCAAGCTTGCCACGGTCGGCACCAACTAGACCCGTCTTCCCCCTCCTGTGTTTGTTTCTGAATTGCCATGAACCCTAGTGCCTACCCCAAAGATGGAGAACCATCACTGACCACTAGCTTGCCGGAATGGCATGCACCGCACCGCCGTGCTCTTGCCACCATGCACGCAGCCAAGCTCACCAACGCTTTGCCAAACCCTAACCCTAGCCCTAGGTCGTTAAGTAGGTCACCATGAAGCCTTAACCGAGCTCAAGAGAGCTCAACATTGCCAAGAATGGCAATGGCACCACCGTGCACCTCCGCTGCACCGCCATGCTCGCCGCCACCGTGTCTAACCACCGTAATCGGCTCAACCACCTACACCACTAGACACGGGTTGACGAGGGGAGCACGATGGTGGTGGTGGTTTTGCTGGAGACCTCGCCGTCGGCGAGTTCTCACCGATCAAACGCCATACCCTGCCTCTATCTCACTAGCGCGTGGGTCCTGTTGGCCCATGAGGCCCAGCTATCGGCGCCTGGGTGTGCTGTGTCAGGTGTACATAGCATTTAGGGTTTTATTTGTTTTCTTTATTCTTTTCTAGTTTTGAATGCAAACTTTGGAAATTCATAATTAGAGCTAGGGTTGTCCAATTTGAGTGAACCAAATTTTGTTGGATTCATAATGAAGTGTAATATTTGATAAAAAATATGAAACATACTGTTTGAGATATTTTTCTGGGGGAATTAAATTAAGCTAGTAAAGTGCTTTTAAATTTGTTTCTATCTTGTAAAATGCATAACTTGAGCTCGGGAAGTGCTAAAATTGTGATTCCAATTTTGTGGGTCTTGTGTTGGCATGCTCTAGCTAGAAAAAATATTAAACCTACAATAGACATAATTGGAATACGGTCTTTCTATTTAACCTTGATTATTTACTAGTTTGTAGAGAAATTAATAGGGGTAAATATACATAACTAATGGGCATGAAAATTTCTACACAGTGTTCTTGTGCTAGGATGAAAGTAAGGATAATATGAAATCTATTGTTTGACACTTTTCACTAGGCTAAACTATTTTTGCTAAAATAAGCCTATGCAACTTGTCATTTTTATGGAGGTTACTATACTTATCCAAATGGCATGAAATTTGTACAATGGACTATTGGGGTCATATGTAACCTACTATAATTTTCTCAGAATGTATTGAGAACTAGAAATATTTATCCTTTAAATCACCTTATTATATAAGGAAATTAATAAATGCATGTAAATAAGTTATTAGGGTTTTACCATGATGTTTTCTAGGGTGCTTGTGATGCATATGATTTGTTGATATTAGTAGTTGTGCTTGGAATTAATTGGTTATAGGCAGCAAGTTAATTATTGCTCTATAATTCAACTAGATGGCTAAATGTGTAGTTTCTGTTGTGGTCACAATTTTGTGATGGTAATGATATTTTCTGTGAAACTTGTTAATAAAAAAGTTGTAGATAACTTACCCATCTGTCTTGTCCTAAAATTTCATAATTATAGGCTAAATGGTTTAAGATTTATGGCTTCTAGAAGTTTGCTTTTAGAGTTGCTTAGTCTCTAGATAGATCTGAAAGATTGAATTGTTTGACCTAGATAGCTACTGAATAACCTTAAGATGATTAAAATAAAGTTGTAGACAATTTTATAAGATTTCCAGAAAGTCCAAGATCATATCATTTGGATGTTTAAAACTCTAGTTAGGGTCAAAACAAGTGGCTGCTGTCTTGCAGTCCAAAAAATTTTTTAAATAGTTGTTTGTTTAATTACTAAAGAAGAGATATGCACCTACTCAGTAAAGAAAAACTTATCTTGTTATCACTTTAATACATTACTGTTAAGGACACTTATAAGTATGCATTTTATCATATCATATCATCCATGTCATTATCTATGCATCCATGATATCTTATTTCATGCTCATACATATAGGATCGCCCGAAGGAGTAACCCTACTAGAATTCAAAGAAGAGGCGGAGGAGAATCAGGAGACACCATAGCCAGTAGCTTCTGAAGGCAAGAGCCAGCTACTAAGGAACTTTTGGAGTGCCCTAACCACCGACCCACTTCTTTCCTAAAAGGCAAGCCCCGGAGCATTTTAAGCCTCCTATGTTTTATAAAATATCACTTGAGTCCTTTATGTTTGATGCATTAGGTTATAAGAGTTGATTGGAAACACTTAATACATAGAACTACCTTATCTAGAAATATACCTTGAATCCTATGTAGGTCCAAGATCGAATAACTGCTTAGCAATGCTTAGCTCGGTAGAAGTCGAGTGATTTCCTGTCACCTACGAGATATAGGTAGACACTGAACCACGGTTGGCTATATTTACTATCATGTAAAAGAACCATGGGATGTTGTAAATCAAGGCTGGATGGAGTCTATGTTCTAGGTTGACTCATATGATTCCATCTGCGCCGATTAAGGACCGCATCGTTGTTGGTCCTCAGTCATTTTGAACACACGCCTCTCACTTAGCTGGCCGAATAACTTGTTCCGACCATGAAGCTGAGTAGCTCAACTCAGGCTAGGCCTTGTTTTGTTAGAGTGCGCACAGTGGAGGTAGTAAGGATGTGTGGGGAGCCGGTGTGAGGCCAAGGGTAGGATAGAGTCCTGATCGACCTGGCATCCGGTAGTGTCCCTGATTGTGCGGCACTAATCGAACCCACAAATTGGACCTGAGTTGTACCAAAGGTGACCTAAGGTGACCATTGATCTGGTCTACCTAGGTTTGTGTTAGGAATACTACACATCTGGTTGCAATCAATTTGAATCACCATCTCTCCCGGATAGTGAGAAACTTGACTGAGCTTCCTTCTATCATAGTGATAATGGCAAGTGGAATGGTTCTGAGAATGATATAATAAATTGCTATGGTTACTATTGTTCTATCACTACTAATATACCACATGCATGTTTGGCATGGGTTAGTTGCTAATCTGGATATGAATAGCTATAATTAACTTGATGACCGAATTATAAAATGTATGACTGAATTAGTGGCTTTTTATGTAAAATGTTGTCAAGCTAGCTCCACTTATAAAGCCTTGCATGATCCTTGGAGTAACTTTATTTTTGGTTTATGACGGGTAAGTCTAGCTGAGTACCTTCTTGTACTCAGGGTTTATTTCCCACTTGTTGTAGATAACACTGTTTATCGTGGCTACTATAAGAATTGCTTCTATCCCACTATGGACGAGGAGTAGGCCCCGGGCAAGGCGCTTCTACTTATATATCTTATCTATGATGCTTTTGTGGGTGGTGATCACAAACTGGCTTGTATTAAATAATGGTGTGAGATGTTGGTTTAAAAACTACTTTGCTTCCACTACTACTTTATTTGAACTTGGTTTGTAATAACTTTAATCGCACTCTGATGTATGGCAATGTATTTGTGAACTCTATGTAACATGTGGCATGTATGTTGAATCATGTACGATCTTGGTTGTATGTTGGTGATGAATCGAGACCCTTCGTGGTACTCGACGGACTACTAGGTTTATGTGGGCTCAAGTATGATAGTATGACCGCTTGTGAGCTGCCATTGTACTTGTGCTCTTATAAATTGGATGGTTCTATTATAGGGGGTTACAACAGAGTGTACAGGAGAAAGAGAGATTTGGTGGGGGATCGCTCGGTGTTGATCCTAAGGTTGCCTCACCATCAGTTTCGCCTTCCCCCTTGCTAGAGAGGAGGAATACGATGAGATGTGGTGGAGGAGCTCTCGTGCCCCTCTCTATGGGTTGCTATGCTCTCGGTGCCAAGCTAGAGCAGATCGATGAGGAGTGGAATGATGTGTCTAGAATTGTCCTCCCCTCCTAGGATCTGATCTACCCCATATTCTGTGATAGGTTGGGTACATGGTGGTTTGGGGGGCTGAGCCTATGATCTACATGCGCCGAAGTCCAAGAGGGTATTATAGTGGTGCTTTGTGGACTGTGGAGATGTCGTGGAGCCAAAGAAGCCCTAAGCATCATCCGACTGCTCTATTCTGACATGCTGAGTGTCAGGCTATGTTAGTTTGGACTAGCCTCCCCTTGGTGCAACTTCTAGATGCTTCTTAGTGGCGAAGGAGGTTGGCTCGAGGGGCTGATGTGTAGGCCTAGGAGCCCCCAAGCCCCTAGAGGCTGCGGAGGAGTTTGTCTTCTTGTGTCATGCTCTGCGCGTGACCCTATTAGGGGAGTGGTTGGTAGAGCTGTGCCTAAGGGGCAGCGGCAGGGAGCCCCCGAGTCTTGGTGGCTTAGGGCACATCTTATTGTCATACCTGGGCCTTGGATGTTGTCGAAGGCCTAGAGAGGGCCAAGGATCGGGTCCTAGCTTCCATCGATTGGGAGCCTAAGGCTTAGACAAGCCCCCGAGCCCTGAGCAGAGGTGGTAGACTTGCTCGGGCTTGGCCTGATCCCTTGACCTGAGGGTGCGCATGAGCGTACCTAATGGGTATAGCCCCTAAGCCCCTAGGTGATCCTAGAGGGATTGGTCGAGGGGTCTATCAGTCGGGAACCTTTGATCCCATGGCTTAACATACCCATATGTTAGGATCTCATCAGCTAGCATCACTCTCTATTTTTAAATGCAATGATGGAAATAAAATAAACTTAATTTAAATGCAGCATGCAAAGATAGAAATACTTACTTTAGCGATGGAGGGAACCTCCCCCAAGATTGTCCTTTTTTCATGGTCCCGATAGGGGATATGGTGGTGGGTGCATTCCATACTATGCATGGGGTGCTGCCCACTGCCTGGCATTGTACTCTTAGAGGGCTTGGAGGCGCTGCTAATTTTGAACAGCAATGTTGTGGATGGCCTCATGCCCGACTCATAGCTCACCCAACTAGTTGGTGAGTAGGGTCATGTCTTGCCGGTAGCCATGATATTCCCTCTCTTGTGAGGAAGAGATGGAAAATCATGCGCTTTGTGCGCGTGCTGCCGGTTGCTGGTGCCTTCCTCCCGAGCTAGAAATTTGCATTGTGCTTGAGGTTTCCTCCCAGTCACTGTCTGCTACTTCTCATGATGTGCCGCCTTGTTGTGTGGCATGTGCCATGCTACGAGTTACACGTTGTCCTGCAAAACTCCTACGTCCCGCTATTTTGTCCAAATTCATTGTTAGGCGGTGGCCCCCATACAACTTGAGTCTCTCATAGGGGAGAGTAATTCTAGCTGGATGGCCACAAAATATGTAGACAATTGTGTCATCCTGACCACTAGCTATTATGTGAGAATGATTAAAATAATCAAGAGTTAACATTGTCCTAGGTGTGGTCAAGATGTGCGGGTACTCATGCAGTAGCCATAGCACACTAGCAAACATAGTGATTATTGATATGAAATCAAAGGGTCCCATTCTTTTATGAGAGGACATCTAATGAGCCACCATGCCTTTTATGGGTGTGACACTAATTTTATTTACCATGGCAAAGAGCAGTCTTAAATCAATGTCTCTAACAATTCTCACATCATCTCTAGGGAACAAAGTTACTCTTATCCAATGATGCATAAAGCGTAGAGTGGGATTATGAATGTCATTAGTTCATGGATAGCAGCATTTAGTTCTACCAGTTATCTCATGCCAAAGTCAAGCCTATTATACCTACAAGTAGCATGCTAAAGCTTAGGAGTGCAATTAGAAGCGAGACTAAGAATTTTACAAAAGTCTAGCCAAGATAAATTATACTCTTGATCAAACAGGCAAAAATACAGATGATTTCAAGATGGTAGCACCGTGCTTAAAAATTCAAGAGTATGGATTTTACTTCCTGGTTGATTACTGTTGATGGTCACTAACACTAATTATAAACCATCAACATAACCTATATATATGCTTAATTCCATCACCAATATAGGTTTAGGGGTTTAAACTAATAAATTCCATGATTTTTGGTAAATCTATGTCTTTAGCAATGTTTATCCAGAAAACTGTCAAGGTGGACCTATTCGTCAAAGTAAATCATGTTTTTCCACAGCGTAAACAATTCTAGAAGGTTCCAGAGGACACCAGAGGACTCTCCACCAAAGATGAACATGAGAGGTTGACATGGGGTGACGTCCAACCCCACCTATAGGCCAGCTAGCCTATGGGCCCCACGTGGTAGCCCCTCCTCGCTATGTTGGTTCTCTACCACCATAAAGATTGTATCTACGCCATTTATTCAAGTGGGTTTGATCTGAGGGTCCAGAATTGACGCTACCCCCTATATATACGGCCCTATACCCCCATCCCTAGAGCCATCATGTAACCCTAATTCATATCCTCATCTCAGGATCAGGGCATCACATTCAAGAGAGATTAGTCCTCTAGTTAGGATATATTCTTTGTACACAATAGAGAGAGTAAGGGAAGAGTTTGGATGAAGTACCGGCCTGTTGGTGCTACCTTTATGGCTTGTACTTTGGTGGATCTAGGCTTCTCCAAGTCTACATCTGAGATACTTCTGGTAATTGATTTTTGTTTAAAGTAAGTTTTGTGCTCTTTTGTTCATAAGTTCATAGTTCTTTTGAGTGCTCTAGTCCTTGTTAGATATCTAGATTAGAGTAGTAATCGTTAGCATAAGCGTGGTGTTTAGGCTATTGGCTACCTATGTTTTCTCCCTACTTCTTGGTTGTGTGGTAGCAGTGGGAGGTGACAGCCCCATCTATCCTTTGTAGTCCACACCGAATTAAGCAGGTTCTTAAATTAGTAGGACCGTAGTCATGTCGGTAGACTTATCTATTAGCGGTGCTTTACCGTCTAAGCAACGTCCCGAAGTGAACACGAGAATCATAAGCCTTGCTTTGCATAGCGTTATAACCATAGGAATCCTCTCTACTCATACCATAAACCTTGATTGCTATCCCTAGACAAACTAGTTGTTAGACAACACACACACGTTTTCCCATGGATACGATACTCAATAATACTCTGGGTGAAAACTACTTCGATACCCGTGCGCTTGCAGATTTTGTCTCTATGTGCCACCATAGGTGTCAACAAGTTTTCTTGCACCATTGCCAGGGAAATGGTTGCTGTGATGTTTGTTGAACCATGTTTTTCCTTGTATCTTTTATTTGTCTTTAAGCATGGATAACATCACGCCTATCAATCAATTCGCTGCTCCCATGTGTACACAACTAGAGCCATCGGAATCTTTGAAACATATCCTTACACCTAGCTATGAGTTGCATCCGTGTTTAATAAATATGGTCCAGGAACAATCGTTCTTAGGAGAAGGCGATGAAAACCCATATATCCACCTATGAGTGTTTGAACAAATTTGTGCATGCTTGCATATCGTAGGCATGTCACATGAAACCTTAAAGTGGAAGCTATTTCCGTTCTCTTTGATGGGAACAGCTAAACACTGGTATACCCAAACCGTAGGGAGTGTACGAGGAGATTGGGAAGCCTTATGTTATAGCTTTTGCTTATCTTTCTTTCCCACCTCTAGAGTGGTTAGCCTTCAAATAGAGATTCTATCTTTTAAATAGAAAGAAAAAGAATCTCTTGGTGCGGCATGGGCACATTTTAATGACCTTGTCAACTTTGGCCCTAACCTTGCCATTCAAGACCCTATGCTTTTACAATATTTTTATATGGGTCTTAGTGGGGAGACCGCACAGCTTCTTGAAACAACTTTTGGAGGTGCCTTCTTACACTACTCTGCTAGTGAAGGGAGAAACATCCTTAGAAAAATCCTAGAAAACACTCCCTACACCAGCGTTCGTGATGATGGCCTAGAAGACGTAGTTGAGAAAACTCCTGAGATAGAACCTTTGATAGTTGAGCCCGAACCTTTAGCTACTCTGCTTGAAGCCTCAACTATTCTCCAAGTTCCCGAACCAATGAAGGAGGAAGAAATTCTGGCTTTGGAAAATATGATTGAATTTGAGGATGTGCTCTTCTCTAATTTTGGAAACACCTTGAATTATTATGCAATAAGGAAATCTTTGGCACCATCAGAACCCAACCAGCATCTTTCTAACCCAACCGAAGAGAAGTTCCTTAAAAAGACTGTGAAGGAGTTGACAACGATCATAAGCAATGAATGGTTGGGAGAATCCAAGCTTTCTCCTAAAGTTATTCATTTAGATTATCCTTCTACCTCCATTTGTTGTCAAATTCATAAAACCTCCTTCGATGCTTTTTATAATCTGGTTGTAGGAGTAAATCTTATGTACAAATCTTTTGCACATACCTTTCCTGGAAATATGTAATTAACTTCAACAACCAAACTCTTAAAAAGTCTCTCAGGGCAAATCCTTCCTAGTGAAGGAATTTTTTACCTCATCCCTATCAAAGTAGACGAAACCAAGGTGTATCTTAGTTTTTATGTATTTGATATCTGGGAGTTTGACCTTTTGATAAGGCATCCAGTAGAGAGACTCCTTCATGAAGGAAGAAAGGGGAGTATAAATGTAAGTCTCGGGAAAAGCCTAAACCTTTCTATTCCCATCACTCGCTTGTTACATGTTAAGATGGAGATGAGTACCGAGCAAGATCCAATGGAGGAGATTATGGCAGTTTCTCTCCTAGAAGCTTCCGACAAAGATCTCGAAGAAGACACACATGAGTTCATCCAAGACGAAGAGGAACCATGAGATCCTTTCCCTCTAGATGAAACTCAAGAGCCGTCAAAACCCCCCATTGTGCTGAAACCTCTTCCTTTAGGTTTGAAATACGCTTTTCTAAACAATGATAGGGAGTCACCTATGATTATTAGTGATAAGCTATCTGAGGACGAGACCCTTTAGCTCCTTACCATTTTAGAAAAGCATCGCTCTGCTTTTGGCTACTCTCTCAAAGACTTCAAGGGGATTAGTCTTGCCCTTTGCACCCATCACATTCCCATAGACCCAGCATATCCACCTTCTAGGAAGCCCCAATGTAGGCTTAATAATGCGATGAGAAGTTGTTAAGAAAGAGGTTTTGAAACTTTTGCATGCCAGAATAATCTATCCTGTCCCTTATAGTGAGTGGGTAAGCCCGGTACAAGTTGTACCAAAGAATGGAGGCATGACTGTGGTAAAAAATGAAAAAGATGAATTAATCCCATAACGAACAGTCATGAGATGGTGGATGTGTATTGACTACCAAAAACTTAACAAGGCAATAAAGAAAGATCACTTCCCGTTACCCTTCATCGATGAGATGTTGGAACAGCTTGCAAAGCATTCTTTCTTTTGTTTCTTTGATGGGTATTCTAGCTATCATCAAATCCCGATCCATCCTAATGACCAAAGCAAAACTACTTTTACTTGTCCCTATGGAACTTATGCTTTATCGCAGGATGTCCTTCGGATTATGCAACGCTCCAGCTTCGTTCCAAAGGTGCATGATGTCTATTTTTTCTGATATGATAGAAGAAATCATGGATGTTTTTATGGATGATTTTTCTATTTATGGAAAAACTTTCAATGATTGCTTAGAAAATCTAGACATAGTTTTGCAAAGATGTGAGGAAAAGCACTTAGTCCTTAATTAGGAAAAATGTCACTTCATGGTTACAGAAGGCATAGTGCTTAGACACTTGGTGTCTGAATGTGGAATTGAGGTAGACCGAGCTAAGATAGAAGTAATAGAATAGCTACCTCCTCCCACAAATGTCAAAGGGGTACGAAGTTTCCTTGGTCATGCGGGGTTCTATCACCGTTTTATAAAAGATTTTTCTCATATTGCTAGACCCCTTACAAGTTTGCTAGCCTAGGATGCTCCCTTTGAGTTTGATGATAAGTGTTTAAATGCTTTTCAAATCCTTAAGAAAGCACTTATCTCTGCACCAATCATTCAACCCCCTGATTGGTCGATGCCTTTTGAAATCATGTGTGATGCTAGTGTTTATGCTATGGAGGCAGTTTTGGGTCAAACGAAAGATAGAAAGCATCATGCAATTTCTTATGCTAGTAAAACTCTGTCAAGACCTCAACGTAATTATGCAATAACTAAAAAAGAGCTCCTGACTATTGTTTTAGCTATTGATAAGTTTAGATCTTACTTAGTAGGATCCAAAGTTATTGTTTACACTGATCATGCTGCTCTTAAATATCTCCTTACTAAGAAAGATGCTAAGCCTCAGCTTATAAGATGGATCCTTTTGCTTCAAGAATTTGATTTAGAAATTAAAGATAAGAAAGGAATAGAAAATTTTGTAGCCGATCACTTATCAAGAATGCAGTTCGAGAATCCACAGGAGCTGCCCATCAACGATTTTCTAGGGATGACATGCTCCTGAAGGGTCATAGGATCTGACCCCTGGTATGCAAGTATTGTTAATTTTATGGTTGCAGGTTATGTACCACCAGGAGAGAATAAGTGGAAGCTCATCCATGAAAGTCACCTCCACCTATGGGATGAACCGTACCTCTTCTGAGTCTGCATTGATGGACTGCTCCAGAGGTGTGTTCCAACTGAGGAAGCAACCAAGATCATTGAAAGATGCCACTCATCACCATATGGAGGACATTATGGGGCATTCCGCACTAATGCTAAAATCTGGCAAAGTGGATTCTTTAGGACAACCATGTATGATGGCACCAAAGACTTCATACGGAGGTGTACTCCATGTCAGAAACATGGGAGTATCAATGCAAGAGATGCCATGCCACTCACCACCAACCTCCATTTAGAACTCTTTGATGTCTGGGGAATCGACTACATGGGACCATTTCCAAAATCCCGGCAGTGTGAATACATCCTAGTGGCAGTCGACTATGTCTCAAAATGGGTTGAAGCTTTACCATGTCGAGTTGCAGATTCCATTGACGCCAAGAGGATGTTTTCTGAGACTATCTTTCCACGCTCCGGAGTTCCACGCATGGTCATTAGCGACGGAGGTCCTCACTTCATTGATAGAAAGTTTTGATGCTTCTTATCCGATCATGGGGTCTGCCATAACATCGCCACATCATATCATCCTCAAACTAGCAGACAAGCAGAAACATCAAAAAAGCAAATCAAGAACATTCTGCAGAAGACTACTAATGAGATCTAGAGCATTATGGGCTTATAAAACAGCCTATAAAACACCTCTTGGGATGTCACCATACCAACTTGTCTATGGGGAGACATGTCACTTACCTATCGAGTTGGAATTCAAAGCTCATTGGGCCATAAAAAGGTGGAACATGGACTTTGAAGTAGTTAGAAAGAAGAGAAAAATGCAACTCTCTGAGCTAGAGGAATGGCGTGAATGGCATATCATAATGCAAAACTCTACAAGGAGAGGACAAAAAGATGGCATGACAAAAGATTGAAAAAGAAGGAATTCAAACCAGGTGACGAGGTGTTGCTTTTCAACTCCAGAGTGAAGTTGTTTGGACATGGGAAACTACGAAGCCAATGGGAAGGACCTTACAAGGTAATTAGCACATCGTCTCATGGAGCTATCATGCTTCAAAATGACAAAGGTATGCTTTTCAAGGTAAATGGTCATCATTTAAAAGTTTTCCATGACACAATTGCCAGAAGAAGAATTGGATATAATTAACTTTGTAGAATTTAAGTAGCATTCAACTCTTCTCCTTAACTCTGTGAAAAACCTTTAAAAAACCATGCTAGGTTATCTATAGACTCGAATAAAATATTGCTAGGATTTCTCTAGTCTTTTGTTGGTGCTTGTCTCCACATGTTGTTTATGCAAGATAATAGAACTCAAGTGTGGGGGAGGCAAACTTCCCAAGCAAAGCACGACATCAACAAATGATGAAAGAACCACGACAAAGGTAGGCTGACCTATCTTAGGTCTGCTAGCCTTGCACTTCATCCTCGGCCATGTTTACCATCAACTAGCTTGGGAGAGAGGCACCCCCATGTATCTAGCTAAGTATTTCTATTCCTTTGTTTTATATAGTTTGCTTTATAAAAAAAATGAAAACAAAATAAAAAGAGTGTGTCTAGTTTGCTTTAATTTCTTTTAAGGGCTAAATAAATAAAAAGGGACTCTACAGACAATCTCTTAAAATAGAAATGATGAATAGTTGCTCTGTTGTAATTCCTTTCAAGTACCTAGTTTTCAGTCTTGAATTCTCCTGAGTTTTGGATAAGATTGTTTTGATATAAGGATTTACTCTGAACTTGAAACTCATGGGTAGCATATGCTTGATCTAAGTCTAGGTAATTGACGGATATGATATGAGAAGGTCTGAGCTGCTGTTTATCTTGTTCCAAGTGATACTAAAGTTTTGAAGGTTTATCTTCTGAAAAACATAAAAATGCTTCATGATGAATTCCTGTATGACAAAGCTTGAATTCCCACCAGAGCCATACAAATTATTTAGGCTAGAAAAACTTCCACTCATATATGCTGCTTGCTTTTGTATTGAGTTATACCAAGCTTTGTTGACCCTTATGAGAGATTTTTCATGCTCTTAAAATCAAGATCACGTTCACACCACCCACATATGCACTACTCCTACACTAGGGGTAGGCACAAAAACATGCCATTCCATTTAGATCCACCCAAAAATGTTTTGATCCTACACTGGGACAAAACAAAAACATACTTGTTTGGTTTTCCATCCACCAATTTAATGCTCCAAGTTCTTGTAAACTATATCTCAAAAAGTTTTGTTGTAGAAAAGAGGCATGGGCTTTGCAAAAGCTATTCAAAAAAAGAGAAGAAAAAGAAAGAAAGAAAAGTTGAGAAAAAATGGACACAAAAGTGTCCGAGATATCTAAAACAATGGGTAGTTAGATGACCGCCTTAAAAAAGAGAGAAAAGAGATGAATAAGATAGCCCCTGCTCTCTAGCAAATATTTCCAAGTTTCAAAAGAGAGATATGTTTTCAAGGAGCAATATAGAATTAGGTTAGCCACTATATATATCCACCATATACATCCACACACATGCACATCTTGATTTGATTGTATGACTCAACTCTCTTTGGATCCGAGGTTTGACTTCAGAATATATGCATTGCAAGTATGCTCTAGCTTTCTCCCCACCTATGAGCTCCACATAAGCCTTAGTTAAAGGAAAGAAAAAGGCATAACATCATTATTGCCTTGGTGAGGATCCACAAATACCACATATATTGAGAGACTTGAGAGTGTCATACAATGGAATCTTTATGTTTTATTTTCAAAATTTATAAAAACTCTAGAACAATGGTGGAACAAAGAACTTGAGACATAGTGCTTGACTTGATCATTCTGTCTTTCAATTACTTAAGACCCAGGTGAAGGCTAAGAAGCCCCATGGTTGAAGGTAATATAGGTAAGTTTGAAAGTCAGATCAGTTTATTCTAATCTGGAGAAGAATTGTTGATTGAACGCATGTGTACTTTTGAGGAGTGAAAGCATTGTAGCAACTCCTAATCCAACACTGAGTTTAGCTTTGCTCAGGGACTAGCAAAGGTTAAGTGTGGGGGAGCTTGTTGACAGTCACTAACACCAATTATAAACCATCAACATAACCTGCATATATGCTTAATTCCATCACCAATATAGGTTTAGGGGTTTAAACTAAAAAATTCTATGAGTTTTGGTGAATCTATATTTTCAACAGGATTTATCTAGAAAACCATCAAGGTGGACCTATTTGTCAAAGTAAATCATGTTTTTCCACGGCATAAACAATTCTAGAAGGTTCGAGAGGACACCAGAGGACTCTCCACCAAAGATGACTGGGAGAGGCTGACATGGGGGGCTGGTCGGCCAGCCTATGGGCCCCATGTGTTAGCCCCTCCTCGCGATGTCGGTTCTCCACCTCCTTAAAGATTGCATCTACGCCGTTTATTCAAGTCAGTTTGATCTAAGGGTCCAGAATTGATGCTACCCCCTATATATATGGCCCTGTACCCCCCACCCTAAAGCCATCTTGGAACCCTAATTCATATCCTCATCTTAAGATCAGGGCATCACATTCAAGAGAGATTAGTCCTCTAGTTAGGATCTATTCTTTGTACACAATAGAGATAGAGTAAGAGAAGAGTTTGGAGGAAGTACCGGCCTGTCGGTGCTACCTCTACGACTTGTACTTTAGCGGATCTAGGCTTCTCCAAGTCTACATCTAAGATACTTCTGGTAATTAATTTCTGTTTAAAGTAAGTTTTGTGCTCTTTTGTTCATGGGTTCACAGTTCTTTGGAGTGCTCTAGTCCTTGTTAGATATCTAGATTAGAGTAGTAATCGTTAGCATAAGCATGGTGCTTAGGCTATTGGCTACCTGTGTTTGCTCCTTGCTTCTTGGTTGTGTGGTAGCAGCGGGAGGTGACAGCCCCATCTATCCTTTGTAGTCCACGCCAAATTGAGCAGGTTCTTAAATTAGTAGGATCATAGTCGCATCGGTAGAGTTATCTATTAGCGGTGCTTTACCATCTAAGCGATGTCCCGAAGTGAACATGAGAGTCATAAGCCTTGCTTTGCATAGGGTTATAGCCATAGGAATCCTCTCTACTCATACCTTAAACCTTGATTGCTATCCCTGGACAAACTAGTTGTTAGACTACACACACACATTTCCCCGTGGATACGATACTCGATAATACTCCAGGTGAAAACTACTTCGATACCCATGCGCTTGTGGATTTTGTCTCTGTATGCCACCATAGGTGTCAACAATTACTGAGATTCCAAAAATTTTTGCACCCCATAATAGTAAAGATAGTGTTGACCTCATCATCCATACCTGTCTTTTCAAGGAGCAACGGGTCAAATACCTTAGTATGCTCGAAGTCACGGTTGCAAATGTTGTTGAGGGTGCGGAATTCTTGTGGAGTGAGAAGGAGTCCTGTCTCCGGGTCTTGTACTTTTGCGGGTTGATTATCTTCTTCTTCTCCTGTGGTTTCTTTGTTTGGTGGCTCTGGCTCATGATCACCAAAATGTTGTTCAACATTTGGTGATTCATGCTTGTTCCTATCATGGCTACCTTTGGCGCTTGCCATGGTCACGGTCGCCCCAGAGAAATGGGCTGACTCTGCACATTCATCTTGTGATCCTAAGAGGTGTATCTTGGTGTCATGGGATGAAGCTCTTCCCGCTGAACCATCAGACTGATGAGACCGTCTTGAGGTGCTTCAGCTGATGGTTGCCTTTACCTTCTTAATTGCCGACTTAAACATTCCTGCAGCAAAATGAGAGAAACACGACTAGGATGACAAAGGATTAATGTTAGCGTTAGTCGCTCGAGTAAGCGGTTTGGGTTGCCTTCACAAGGTGTTCTTGCAGGAGTGATATGAGTGGCTAAACAAGCTTAAAAACACTACTAAAAACTAAAAAATCTTTTTGAGTTTTTTCTTTGGATGACTAAACTTGAGATTTGCTAGCACTAAACTCGAGAGAAGGAAGGAATTTGGTGGTCGAAATGCTCTGTAGGTTTTTGAGTATGCAAACGAGCTTCTCTACATGGGGTTTTATAGCCAGAGCAACGGGAGATCCTAGAGGCTCCATGCACAGGTCGCCTGATCCCACTAGTGCCCCAAATTCAAAATCTGAGTGCTCAGCATTGCATTATACAGAGAGCAAAAAGGAGTGGCAGGCAAGGATGTGATTGAATGGGTCATAGTCACATCCCCCGACCCCCATTTGGCTACTTTCTTAGGGAATTTCTAGAACAAATCTCCTTAGTTACTTAGCTAAGCATGATGGAGAGAGGGGATAAGCCTCCATTAGGAGGTCGGGCTACATCCCTAATACCCCTTCTTGTGATTTGTAGAGATTCCCTCTTCTGGTAATTAGTGAAAGGCAAAACCAAAAGTTGATTGACGGATGGGACCATATGCAGGTCGTCCTACGTCCTTGTGTTCCCTTCTTTTGGTTTTCATCATAGATTCTTGCATGTGAAGGTTAAGCAGAATGAGTGGGAGGCAAGGAGGTGATAGGAGGCATCATATGCAGGTCACCCAACCTAACTTTGTCCTCTTCTTGCATTTTTGTTTATCTCCCATGATCAAGAATCTAGCCAAGACATCATGCTAAAGAGCAACAAAGGAGATGGCTCCATGGGTTTGGCCGACCCCATCGTGGGCCCAAACTGGCTCCAATTTTGGTGACAAGCTAATCTCAGTTTTTTTATTAAGTTAAAACTAAGTTTTGGTTGAAATTTAAATATGCATGTATGTAAAATGAAAATGCAAGATAAAAATGCTAATTAAGATTAAGAATGAAATACTTACCTACTTACCTTTTTGGTGAGAGCTCTATGCTTTAGGTCCTTGGAGCAGGACCTCTCAATTTTTTCATCGTACGGGAGCATTAATTTGTCTCGGAGACACATACGTGGATGGTTGCACCACTTTCTTCCGCCAGACCCGTTTGGGTTTCAACCGTGGTTGTGGTTTCACCTGCTTCTTGTTAGAATAAATAATACATGGTGACATTACTCTTACCTTAATTATCGAGCATTGCTCGACCTTCAGTTTGAAGTTGAATTTCTCCTAGGTCTCATTAATGTTGAATTGAATTTCTCCTGCTCCCACATGGATGCGTGCATTGCGCGGTTGTTGATGGTCATTAACACCAATCATAAATCGGCAACATATCCTATATATTCTTAATTCCATCACCAAACATAGGTCTAGGGATTTAAATTAATGAATTCCATGAGTTTTGGTGAATCTATGAATGCAGGAGGATTTAATTCGAAAACGAGCAAGGTGGACCCAATCGTCAGATCAAATCACATTTATCCACGACGAAACTAACTTAGGAAGACTCCAGAACATTCTAGAAGGTAAACCACCATGATCCGCAGCAAGTCACTGCAGGGTGTGGCTGGCCGGCCCCACCTACAAGACAGCCAGCCTATGGGTTCCACTTGTCAGCCCCTCCTCGCTACGTCGGTTCTCCACTACCTCAAAGATCAAATCTATGCCATTGCTCATGGTCATTTTGATCCGAGGGTCAAGATTTGACGTTGCCCCCTATATATACGCCCCTATACATCCCCCACTAGAGCATCCTGAATCCAAAAATCATGAAACCCTAATTCATATCCTCATCATCAGGATCAGAGCCAACAATTAAGAGAAGATTAGTTCTCCAAGTTAGGATCTAGTCTTGTAAATAGAAATAGTGAGATAGAGAGTGAGGGAAGAGTTTGAAGGAGGTGCCAGCTTGTCGGTGCTCTCTCTATGGCTTGTACCTTGGCAGAATCAAGTTCTACTTGAGCTTGCTTCTAAGATTTCTCTTGTAATCAACTTCTGATTCAAGTATCATGTTTATATTGTTTATCAAGTTTGCGACTCTTTTGAGTGCTTTATTCTCTTCCTAGGGGGAGTAAAGTATTAATCGTAAGTGTAAGCGTGGTGCTTAGACTTGGGTTAATCATGGATGCACCCTGCATTCCGAACCGGTGGTAGATCACGAGTGTGATATTCTCGTTGAGTCCTTTATAGTCCACCTCCTGTCTATAGGCCAAGTAGGACTCGATTACTATGGAAAGTGTCACAGAACCGACCAATTTATAAGAGTACAAGTACAATGGCAGCCTGCAAGCGGTCGCACTGTCATACTTGAACCCATATAAACCCGATAGTCCATCGAGTACCACGACGGGTCTCGATAAACGATTTACAACAACCAAGATCATACATGATTCAACATACATGTCACATATTACATAAAGTTCATAGATACATTTTCATCACCAGAGTACGAAACCAAGTTATTACAAACCAAGTTTGATAATAAAAGCGGAAGCAAATTAAGTTTGAAAGTAAAGTTTCCAATATAGTTTAATACAGTGCCGAAATAGGATCACAGTCCACAAAAGCAAATAGAGGGATTAATAAAGAAGCCTGCCCAAGGCTTACTCTTCATCCACAGCGGGATAGAAGCAACTCTTGCAATAACCATGATACATAGTGCCATCTGCAACAATGGAAAATAAAACCCTGAGTACGAGAAGGTACTCAGCTAGACTTACCCGTCATAACCCAGAAATAAAAAGACTTCAAGGAACATGCAAGGCTGTATAAGTGGAGATAGCTTGACAACATTTTGCATAAAAGCGATTAACTCAGTTATATAATTATAGCTCCATTATCAAGTTAATTATAACTATCCATCTCTAGATTAGCAACTATCCTGTGCCAGACATGTAGTATATCATTTTAAAAGCATACAATATTAACCATAGCCGGTATTGTAATTCCATATTCATTCGAACCATCATGTTTCATAACACAGTTACTACGATGCTGGAGCTAGCCAAGTTTCTCACTATCCGGGAGAGACGGCGATTCGAATTAATTTCAACCAGCTAGGAATTTATTCCTAACACAAACCCAAGCAGACCAGATCATTAGTCGCCTTAGGTCACATTTGGTACAACTCAGATACACATTTCGTGGGTTCGTACCGCGCCGCATAGTCGGGAACACCAAATGGCAGGACATTCAGGACTACCCTGCCCTTGGGCTTAGTTTGGTTCCCTACAAGGAGCGCACAACAGAATGGGGCCCGGCCTGAGTTGAGCTACTTGGCTTCGTGGTCGGAACGAGTTATCCGGCCAGCTAAGTGATAGGCATGCGTTCAATCTTGTCAGAAGTTCCAATAATGGTATGGTCCTTAACCAGCACAGACGGAATCACATGAGTCAGCCTACGCATAGACTTCGCCCGGCCTTGATTTCCATCACCCCATGGTTCTATTCCACGATAGCAAATATAGCCAACCGTGCTCCGGTATCCACCTATATCTCGTAGGTGATAGGAAATCATCCGACTTCTACCGGTCTAAGCCTGGCTAAGCATATATTCGATCCTGGACCTACACAGGGTTAATGGTGTATATATCTGGACAAGGGATTTATATGCATCAAGTGGTTCCATTCAACTCTTATAACCTAATGCATCAACCATAAGTACTTAAGTAATCATTTGTAAAATACTGGGAGACTTAAAATGCTCCGGGGCTTGCCTTTTAGAAAGGACGTGGGGCGGTGATCAGGGCACTCCGGAAGCTCTTCAGGGTTCTGCTCCTTGCCTTTGGGAGCTGTGGCTTGAGGATTCTCCTGCTGGTCCCCTTCCTCTACTTCGTCGAATTCCAGCAACGTTATTTCTTCCTCCGATCCTAGATGCATGAATATGGCATAAGGTATTGCGAATGCATATATGTTGACAAGTATAATATGATGATACGTGATGAATGCATTCTTGTACGTATTCTTAACATCATGGTGCTGAAGTAATAACAAGTGTATTGTGTTTTTACTGAGTAGGTGCATATCTCTTCTTAATGATTCAATCAAACACTTTAGCAGTTCATGTACCACACTACAAAATAGCAGCTACTTATTTTACTCATAATTGCAGTTCTACTTATCCAAATGTGGTGATCTTGGACTTTCTGGAAATCTTATAAAATTTCCTACAACTCTTATTTAATCACCAAAAGCTAATTCATAATTTATCGTAACCAAAACAGACAAGCGACCCAGTGCTGTCCAGAAATTCCAGAGATTAAACAATTCGGAAATACTAACTTTGAACAGCCATAACTCCCAAACTCTTTGGCCTATTGCTCTGAAATTTTAACACAAGATACATGGAGAAGTTTTCTACAACTTTGTTATTAACCATTTTTACAGCAAACACCATTTTTACCATGCAACACATCAAACTATAGAATCTGTCCTAAATCCCGCTCAATTCAAATTATAAAGCAACAATACTTCTACTTCATATAAGCATTCAAAATTTGACAACACAAAGTCTACCAACAGTGCAAGCATACCAAATACACTCAAGAGAACATAATGGTAAAGCCCAAAATATTTATTTAAATGCCTTTATCATTTTATTTAAATACTTAGGTTAAATAATAAACCTATACTAAATGTGTACCATAAATTCTCAAAAATTTACCGTGCCTTACTAATGCTACCAAAAGACTACTGTAAAAGTTTTATGCCATTTTACCAAGTAGAACATTCTATATAAAAATGACACGACAGAAAGGCCTACAATAGCAAAAATAGAAAACCCTAGTGAAAAGTGTCAAGCAACAGATTTCCTATTTTTCTTATCATCCATATGGTACTAGGATAACCTCCAACAAATTTCATGAATATTGGATTCATAAATAATTTATAAAAATTCATACAAGGATTACCTATTTATAAAAGAAAAATCTATAACTACAAATCTATACATGCACTGATCCTCAAATGTTTACCAGAGCTCATACATGTCAAGAATAGCTTACCACAAAAATTTCATAATTTTTGGTGCACAGGAACTCTAGATATAAAATAAACAAGTTTGCATGCATTCAAAAACACATTTCAAGTTTTAATTTAAATCTTCCAAAAATTCTACTGTAAGTGTCAAGATTATATTTTTCCTAAATACTATACTTCCTATGGAACACTACCAAATTTATTTCACAATTTTGGAAGCTACACAACTGGAGATATAAATATTACAAAATAGCATGAAATCTTGAATCAAATGAACTATTCTACTCTCTACTACCGCTGACTGGTGGGACCCGCGAACCAGCGACCCCACTTGTCAGCGAAACGAAATAGAGCGGTGACGCTGTACGATGCTTGCGCGGCCAGAGCTCGTCGCCGGTATGTTCACCGGCGGTGCCATCTACACGTCATGACCCCCACTACCTAGCGCATCGATTGGGCTACTTGGCTGGGCCTCTCGTCGGCGCTAGCGATGACGACGGCGACCATGGCGGCTCAGAGGAGCTGGACGGCGGCGCTACACCGGTGGAGACCATGGCAAAGCAATCTAAAGCGCAGACGAGCTTCTACGGACTCAGGCGAACCTAGCGCACAAGATTGCACAACCAATGGTGGAGGGAGGTGCTCTAGCCATGGTGACGGGCGCGGCGGTGATGCTCCAGCGAGCACGGGTGGATGCGGTGAGTCACGGGGGTGCTAGTGGAGCAGCTGCGGTGGTGGAGAAGCAGCAAGGGCGAGCTGGCATCGGCAATGGCGACGGTGGCGCTCAGTGCTGAGGCGGCTGCTGCTACGGGCGAAGAAGGAGGCCGAGAAAAGCAATTGGCGTGTGCGGCTAAGTGTGGGCGGGTGCTGGCAGCGATGTAGTGCACGTTGGCCCGCCTTGGCCGTGCTGGGCAGGGCGCCGGTGACGTGCGGCCGTTGCTGGCCACCACACGGCACGCGAGCCCTGCCTATGTCAGCCACTAAAACTAGCGTTTTGAATTGGATTTAGTTCATTCAGTGAACCAATGCCGAGCCTGATGACATAGTTTGCAATGAAGAAAACTCCAAGACCATGGACTTTCAGCAAAAATTTCCTACACCAAAGTTGAAGCCTAATGTACCAGCTCCAATTCTTATTAAAGAATCATGTGCAAATTCACAACCAAAACCGAGTTACATCATCCCCAAAGTCGGCTTGTCAGTCTGTCAGTTCCAAATGACTTAGAAAAATTGTTTAGTGTTGAAAATGTTGTTTTGCTGATTTTTGTGAGCCAAATTCAAGCATGTTAAGAGCTAAACTAGTCAATGACCCAAAAATAAAAGTTGTTCCTCTTACCAAACACTACAACTTTGCTTTAGTGACCGCCCCCATGCAAGGTCTCTAGCATATAGTTCAAACTTGGTCAAACATGTTACATTCAAATGATGGTATACCTTCAAACTAGGGCTTAATGACCTATTTACCCCTAACCATGAATATCAAAGTTGTTCATAATGATACTCTAAACATGTTTAAGCTAATTGCAAGGTCACCCAATCATTTCATGCATTGGTCACTCATAAGGCTATCTAGGTCAACACATGTAACATTACTTAAGTGCTTGATCATGAAAGGTGACATTCATGAACCATGTTCCCTTTGCTAACTTAAGTGTTGCTAATATGTTTTTGTAACCCATATTAATCAATTACATGTTTACACTCATGATCATATGCATATACACATGGAAACATGAAATAATAAGAAATGTTGCATATGTTTCAATCGAATGTTTCAAGTGTAAATGCTTATCTATGAATGCTTGATGATCATGCTCATGCTATGCAAGTCAAGTTATGCAAGGCTAACACCTAGGGTGTTACAGAAAGCATCCTCTGCTAGTGTCTTTCCTTAGTAATGTCTCTAGCTGAATAATAGAAGACATAGCTATTGATGGTCATTAAATGCCTATTTTGACCATCAACATTGCACCAAACATGGGAGAAAATAACAACTTAAGTAATGATTTATGCTTATAATTCACATATTTCCATTTGTACTTGGAGATCTTTGCTCATGCAGGAAAACTATACAAAACTATAAAAAAATCAATCAACTAGAAGCAATTGGAGCAAGGTGGGCCACCATGGGCCACTTGATGGCGCTGCCCGGCCTCACCATGGCGCTGGCCGGTGTGGCCCCACTAGTGCTACCTCATCAATCCATGGGAAATGGCCAAGAAACACACCTCCAAGCCTTCTCCATCGTTAATTCCCAGTCGGTGTATGATCAAGGGCCGAAAAGAAGCATCACATGGATTGCTGACTCACCATCCGATATGTCAGGTGCTTAAATGGACAAATGATGTTCATACCCACACTCTACTACATCCCAAGGGGCCCCACACCAAAGGAGGAGGGCCCACTCAATAGTGGGAGCTGGCCGACGCCCTACCTACACTGCCCGGCGCCCTCAGTCACTCCACCACCTCTCCTTCGGACACATGCAAGGAGAAGGTGTCACCTGGATCGATGACGTAGCATTGGAGTAGCCCCTACTCCACCTTAGGCTATAAATAGGACCCTCACCCTCACTTGTAACACACACCACAAGAGAAACTCACTCCACTCTCAAGATGTAGTCTTAGTGTGAGGTTTAGTGGGAGTTAGAGTGAAGAGGAGCTCTTCCTTGAGTCTGGAGCGGTCTTCAAGAGTCTAGTATAGCTTTGTATCTCCCTTGTAGTACTTTCCTTATTTCAATATATTAGTATCTTCTTTATTGTTTATCTAGTTCATGCCTTGTTGTTTAGCTAAGTATGGTTAGTATAGTTGTATCACAACTTAGCATGGGATCTTTGCTCGCATCGAGTGCTTTAGTTATCATACGTGACTAGAGTAGTAATTATTAGTATAGACATGGTGTCTAGGCTAGTGTTTACTTGAGTTTGCACCCAATCCCACGGATAGTTGTGGTAGCCCTAGAGGAGACAGCTCTGTAAGGCGTTTGCAATCCACCGCGTTCGGATTGGTGTTTTCATAGAGCTTTTTGGCAGCCTTCTCCCAACCACTCTTTCTCACCTCCTTCGAGGGTCAAAAAGGTACTAGTGCTCCAAAGTGTTGTTGTGTGTGATTGCTATGTCTTACCCATTCCTAGTTACCCCATTTGGTCTGCTCTAGAATATAGAGAAGAACTTAGGAAACTCCCTCACTCGTTGTCCTCCCCATTTATCTATGCTTTCACTTTATCCTTTCTGGAGTAGAACTTCTTGTGTGTCACCCTATTTTATCGTATGTCGCTTACCTCAGTTTAGTTTAGTTGGTATACCAAGTTAGTAGATACATGATGGTTAGTTATCAACTTCTTTAACCATTATTTCCCTATGGATAAATACGATACCCTAGAATACTCTCGGGTGAAAGCTACACCGGTATCCGTGTGCTTGTGTATTTCTCTATGTGTGTTAATAAATACCAACAATAGCTTACACTACTACACTCGCACCTTTCACAGCCGCATTGTAACCCACATCATAGTCCAATTTTGGCCTCAGCAGTAAGCTATCAATAGTGATGGTCATAGCCTTCACCATCGGCATCTAGGACTGACTACGGTGTACACTAACACCGCCGATTGGCTTATGATCCATCCATGATTTGGTCCGCATTGGCAAATGATCCACCTATGTCGAGGCTATCAAAACTGTCATGTGGGCACATCAACCGCCTGTGTAGTGGTCACCAACATCGTCGTCTTGTACTTCGACCCGACTATCAATGGTGCAGGTTCACTGTCGATTTGATGGTCGAGACACCTATGTAGATGTTAACACCATCATCGCTTCAACATATGATCCGCCAGTACAAAGGTCATGGTCACCGTCGCCTTGCACCACGATTCGCCTTTGATGATCATTTAGTCAATGTCAGGTTACTAAAGGATTTGGTGGTGATATACTTTTGATCCCTGTCACATCATTCATATAGTGATGGTGATAGAATTTCATCTAGTTTCACAATAGTTACTAATTCAGCTGGGCCCTTAATAGCTTCATGAACACAAAGCATACATATATATAATCATACATCCATAAATCATGTTCACAAACAAGAGTACTTTTTATAATAACAATGGATGCTACCATAACATCTTTCTCAACTAATGTCCTAACACAAGCGGTACATAGAGCATACTAAAGGTACTGATCTATATAGACTTACATATCGAAATGACGTAGCTATGCTCCTTCTATGTGGCACTCCTGCTTGTAAGGCAAAATGAATATAATTAGTGCATCCTTCGGATTGGTAGCCAATGCACCATGGAACCCCTCTTATTCATCTCTAATCCACAACTTGAATAAAGTAGCAGAATTAATAATATTGAACATACCAATCCTTTAGTTAACAAGCCAAAATTGGCCTATTCATAGATAGAATGAAAATAACTCCCTACCTGAACAAAGACTGTCATGACGACGAAATGCAGGAAATGCACCTTTACTGCTCTGCTAAAGACTCCTTGAACAAGGGAACATAAGGAAGATAGTAAGGCCTGTTCATATGGAAATGCCCTCTTGATCTATAAAAGTGGATGATAGGGCATGGATGACATTAACATTTCTGCAGTCCATGTCATATGCAATCAATGTTCTATCCTTCCCAACAAGAAAAATGAAATTC
Organism: Miscanthus floridulus; assembly: GCF_019320115.1. Lineage (NCBI taxonomy): Eukaryota > Viridiplantae > Streptophyta > Magnoliopsida > Poales > Poaceae > Miscanthus > Miscanthus floridulus. Next base: position 66,849,911 of record NC_089597.1, on the reverse strand, counting down.
CATTCTTGGTGAACTGTAATCACTCTGTACTCCTCATCACAAAGATTCAAACCAACTTTTATATTCATGTGTCCAAATAGTTCCTCTGTGTCCACAACATGCTTCAAACTCTAGTTATCAGTACCATAGTCTTCAAGTATCCACACTAAAATTCAAGACCTATTGCGAAAATTAGTAGAGCACACACATAGGTGACCCTAAGCTTGATGGATGGACATTTCAGCACCACCTACTTTACAAATTGTCCATGTATTTCCCTCCATATCCACAGTAACTATCGCAGAGTACTCAAGCATGTGCATAAAACCATTAAGAAAAACACTTCTCGATTTTGATCGTAGAACAATACTACCATCGCCCCATTAAGATTCCTTAAAGATCCATGCTGTAGTTTTAGATGAGTAGATTTCCACACCTACGCATGCACCCTCCACCTCAACAAATTTAATCACATGGAAGTGCGAGGACGTTGGGTCAAAACCTAAGCGAGCCTAACCAACCGAACGGATGCTATGTGGTAGTACATGCCATTTGTGGGTCGCCGGATTGCAAACAACATAGCGATGCAATCCATCAGGCCTAGCACACCAGCAGAGGATGAGGCCGCTGCAACAATCTGAGACTATGACTTTTTAAGGGGGAAGGGCAAGAAGGACAAGGAGGGCCGTTCACTGGTGATGCTGGTGAAGTGGTGATTGCCCTTCCACCAGCTGTCGTAGAAGAAGCCGACAACAGTCTGTGAAAGTGTCGGTGTAGAAAGTGACCAACACGTAAATATTTGTAGTTTTACCATACGTTGTGATTGGATATGGCCTAGCACTCAATGACATAGGGTTCATACTGGTTCAGGCAATGTGCCGTATGTCCAGTTTGAGTCGGTCGATGACTTTATTCCTAAGCCTAGGTGCTCAAAGTTTGCTGTGGGGTTACAAATGGAAGGGAGAAAGATGGGCGTGCAAGAGGTCCGGTCGGACTCTGGTCTGAAGGGCCAAGAGAGATGGGAGCTTCGCTGTGCACTAAGTGTTTGAGCGTGTGCTCGAGGTTTGAACCTAGTGGTTCTGCTATTGTGTGTGGGTGAACTCTGGGATCTCCTTGTTGGGAGAGAGTGCATCCCCTTTTATAGATGAAGGGGACGACCTTACAAATGAGAGAAAGAGTACATATGCTACTAAGTCTTGTTGCTCACGCTGTTGGGTACAAGATGATGGTAGACGCCCATAACACTATTGTTGTCAGACGCATGTGGGAGATCTTACCGTTTTCACCATGTATGGTAAATGACGGCGCCCACAACACTGTTGATGCCTAAAGGCATGTGGGGGGGGGGGGAGCCTTACTACGTTTGTCTGGTATGGGAGTCGATGGCGCCCACAACATTGTAGGGCAAATGTCGGCGCCCACAACACTTCTTGGGTTCTGGCATGCCTAGAAGGTTGTAGGGCACCCTTCTGACATGTCTTGTCGGTTACTATCCTACAGGTGTGCAGGGTATGGTCCTTGGTATTGTAGTCGACTTGAGTGCCCTCCCTTACTTGCTCCATCCGTTTCCTGGTCCTTACCAAGCAGGCGTCCCCGGTCGGTTGGTCCTAGTTGACTCCGACTGCGCTAGTCAGAGAAGAGCTGTAAGCAGGGGCTCGGTACATCCCTGGTTGGAGACATGGGTCAGAGTCAGAAGCAATGTTTGCCTAGGCCTTCCGATCAGAGAGGTAGGCCAGAGTCAGAAGCGAGCGCCGTTCTTCCTTGGCCAGGCCTTCCGGTCGGAGAGGTGGGCCGGAGTCAGAAGTGAGCATTGTTCCTCCTTAGCGAGGCCTTCTGGTTGGAGATTGGATCGCCCTTCTGGCCTGTCGTTTAGGTATTTGGGCCAGCCTAGGAGTTGCACATCGTTCGCAACATCATCTGCTGGGCCAAGCCTTTGCTGGGAAGCCAGTCCATGAGGGACCTCGGGTTTATGATCCCGATAGGAGCCCCCGAGCCCTCAGGCCCTCGAGCAATTCGGGTAGAATCGTCTAGGGGATTTTTGTCTTGATGGCGGGTGTAGCCCCTGAGTCCCTAGGAGATTTGAGTAGAATTGTCTAGGGGTTTTTTTGTGTTGCCAGTGGGGGAAGTTTTGTTTCGTCAGTGGGTGCGCACGAGTGCACCCGCGGGTATAGTCCCCGAACCCCCGGGCAATTCGGGCAGAATCGCCTGGGGTTTTTGTCAGCGGGCAGTTTAGGGATCGGGTGAGAAGAAGTCATGGATCCTAGCGTTGGGCGCAGCCAAGGTAGTTTTAGGGATCGAGCGAGACGGAGTCACAAATCCTAGTGTCGGGCGCAGCTGAGGCAATTTAGGGATCGAGCGAGATGGAGTCACAAATCCTGGTGTCGGGCGCAGCCGAGGCAGTTTAGGGATCAGGCAAGATGGAGTCATGGATCCTAGCATTGGGCACAGTAGAGGCAGTTTTAGGGATCGGGCGAGATAGAGTCATGGATCCTAGCATCGGGCACAGCTGAGGCAGTTTAGGGATCGAGCGAGATGGAGTCATGGATCCTAGCGTCGGGCGCAGCCAAGGTAGTTTAGGGATCGGGTGAGATGGAGTCATAGATCCTAGTGTGGGGCATAGCCGAGGTAGTTTAGGGATCGAGTGAGATAGAGTCGTGGATCCTTGCATCGGGCGTAGTCAAGGTAGTTTAGGGATGGGGCGAGACGGAGTCACGGATCCTGGCATTGAGCGCAACCGAGGCAGTTTTAGGGATCAGGCAAGATGGAGTCATGGATCCTAGCATCGGGCATAGCCGAGGCAGTTTAGGAATTGGTGAGATGGAGTCATGGATCCTAGCGTCGGGCGCAGCTGAGGCAGTTTAGGAATTAGGCGAGACAGAGTCACGGATCCTAGCGTAGGGCGCAGCCGAGGAAATTTAGGGATCGGGCGAGATGGAGTTGTGGATCTTGGCATCAGGCATAGCCAAGGCAGTTTAGGGATCAGGCGAGACAGAGTCGCTGATCTTGGTGTCGGGCGCAACCAAGGCAGTTTAGGGATCGGGTGAGATAGAGTCACGGATCCTGGCATTGGGCGTAGCCAAGGTGGTTTTAGGGATCGGGCAAGATGGATTCATAGATCCTAGCATCGGGCGTAGCCGAGGTAGTTTAGGGATCGGGTGAGACAGAGTCATGGATCCTAGCGTCGAGCGCAGCCAAGGCAGTTTAGGGATTAGGCGAGACGGAGTCATAGATCTTGGCGTCAGGCGCAGCGGAGGTAGTTCTAGGGATCGAGCGAGATGGAGTCGTGGATCCTAGCATTCGGTGCAGCTGAGGCAGTTTAGGGATCGGGCAAGATGGAGTTGTGGATCTTGGGGTCAGGCGTAGCCGAGGTAGTTTTGGGATCAGGCGAGACGGAGTCATGGATCCTAGTGTGGGGCACAACTGAGGTAGTTTTGGGATCGGGTGAGACAGAGTCATGGATCCTGGCATCGGGCGCAGCTGAGGTAGTTTAGGGATCGAGCGAGACGGAGTCATGGATCCTAGCGGCAGGCATAGCCGAGGCAGTTTTTGGGATCAGGCGAGATGGAGTCGCAGATCCTACCATCGAGCGCAGCCAAGGCAGTTTAGGGATCGGGTGAGATGGAGTCATGGATCCTGGCGTCTGGCGTAGCCAAGGCAGTTTAGGGATCAGGCGAGACAGAGTCGTGGATCCTGGTGTGGGGCGCAACCGAGGCACTTTAGGGATCGGGCTAGACAGAGTTGTGGATCCTAGCATCGGGCGCAACCAAGATAGTTTAAGGATCGGGCAAGACGGAGTCGTGGATCTTGGCGTCGGGCGCAGCCGAGGCAGTTTAGGGATTGGGCGAGACGGAGTCGTAGATCTAGGCATTGGGCATAGCCAAGGTAGTTTTAGGGATCAGGCGAGATGGAGTTGTAGATCCTGGCGTCGGGCGTAGCCAAGGCAGTTTAGGGATTGGGTGAGATGGAGTCATGGATCCTAGCATCGGGTGCAGCCAAGGCAGTTTAGGGATCGAGCGAGATGGAGTCGCGGATCCTAGCATCGGGCGCAGCAGAGGTAGTTTTAGGGATCGGGCGAGATGGAGACGTGGATCCTAGCATCGGGCGTAGCCGAGGTAGTTTTAGGTCATGTTGAAGTGTTGGGTGTTCTGAGCCCCTATGCCCCATTGCGCTTGGTAGGGGTTGGTTGAATTTTGTGCGTTAACCCATCCGCGGTTTCTCGCAACTAGAGGGGCTGAGCTAACGTCGCTTGCCTTGATGGCTCGAGTGACGCGCTCGGTGAGCTCGCTAATGGGCATGTTCGAGTGAAGTCTGGGTCCGTCATTCATGACGCGGTTGGCATAGCCCTCATGTGGCACTCCACTGCTCCTTAACCCACAACCCAGCAATGCCTGGGTCATTCTGGAGACCGACCCAGGTGGCCCACTAGCCTCCCCTCGATGGAGATTCTGTGGGCATGGCTAGAGGTTAGGGTCGAATGAGAAGGTTGAGATGATCCTGTCTGCTTTGGGGCAGACTAGGCGAGGGCCGCTCAGGGCTCATCTATGTTTTCTCCCCTAGCTCTGTTTGACACGAGGTGGCCTCAAGCCCTTCATGGGCTATCCTTCAAACCCCGGTCGGTCATTGCTCATGTTGAATGAGGCAACTGCCGCTTCGTGATGCAACACAGAGTGTTGTGATGCATTTAACTACATATGCAATGCTCTGGATGTATGGAATGAATGAATGCGTTGTATGAATGTATGAATGATAGCATATGAATGATCATATAAAGAAATAGTGGGGGTCAATAATGTTACCTTGATGACTCGAGTGATGGGGTTTGAGGAGCTCTAATTGGAAATGTCCAACCGAGATCCATGCTCATCATTCGTGATGGAGTCAGCATGGCCCACATGGGGCATCCCTCTGCTCCTTACCTGTCTGTCATTGTTTGTCTGAGCCATTCGATCGACTTAGGAAGCCTGTTGATCTCTCCTAGGCAGAGATCCCGTAGTTTGGGCCTTTCCATGTCCCGCCTAGGAAGGCGGAGGGCCGCCTGTGCATAGTGGCGCCTTGTTTCTTGCGCCTGGTGTGTGGTAGTGGTGAGCCATACCCAAGCCATGTCCTGTCTGACCAGGCACCATTCCATCGGGCAGGGTGCGTCCCATCGGTTAGGGCGTGTCGCATTGTATCCCATACGCATTGAATGGAGGAAGGGAGAGGGTTTCTCGCCCAATCCTTTCGCCTTTCCTCAAATGCTTCGCTTCTTCTTTAAATAGGGGAAGGAAGAGGGAAAGGAAAACTCACAGACCTATTTGTGATTTCAGAGCGCAATATAGAGCTAGAGGTCATCCAGTGTAGATGAGGTCATGCTGGCCGCCTTCGCCAAGAAGGGGCTGCTTCCGCCGAAGGAGGTGGCACACTGGAGGGTACTGCATGTCACTGGCTTCATCACCATCTGTGAGGCTTTTGTCGGGATGGAGCCACATGTGGACTCCTTTTGGCAAATCTTCTCTAGTCAAGTCTTGTCGAAGGGGAAGCCGTTCAGGACTATGTTGGTGGGGGGTTTCGCCCTTACAGCTGCTCAGGTTGGGCAGTTCAAAAAGTTTGATGAAACATCCTTGAGCCACGACGGCCATACTTTGGCGAGCAGCATCCCTATCCAGGAGCTGCCTCGACTACATGAGAAGGTCTGGAGCTCCATGCTCTTCTTCTGAGCATCTATGGGTGCGATGCCCTTTAGGTACCCATTACGCTCACCAAAGTCGAGGGAGCAGAACCGGGCAGGGCCCTTGTGGTGGTGGTTATGTCCGGCGGCATGTGCTGTGGCCTCACCTTTGGTATCAGCCGATGCTGCCGAGCAGCCACAGTAGCATTTGGAGTAGAAGTAGTCAGCAAATGTAACCATTAAGTTCATGGGGGATGTCATAGAACCGTCCAATTTATAAGAGCACAAGTACAATAGCAATCACCGAAGCGATCAAACCGTCATACTTGAGCCCATATAAACCCGGTAGTCCAACGAAATCACGAAGGATCTCAAACAACCAACATACAAACCAAGATCATAGAGATTCAACACAACCCATCACATGTTACATCATAGTTCACAAATATGTCTCATACATCAGAGTTCAAATACTTATTACAAACCGAGTTTGAAAGTAGCGGAAGCAAAATAGTTTAACATCAACATCACACGTAGTTTAATACAAAGCCAGTGTCATAGTCATCTCCAACCAAAAGCACAAAGGTGAGATGAAACACAAAATGACCATTGCCCATGGTCCTAGTCCTCATCCACAGCAGGAGCAAGACAGTTCTTGCAGTAGCCATGATACATAACGTTATCTGCAACAATGGGAATAAAACCCTGAGTACGAGAAGGCACTCAGCTAGACTTACCCATCCAACTAATATACTAAGACACCAAGGAGTATGCAAGGCTTTATAAGTAGTGCTGGTAGACATTATTTGCAGAAAAAGCATAAGTTATCCCACATCTCTTTAATTGTGAATCAACAGTTATTAGTCCTATCTCATACTAGATTAGCAACTAGCCTATGCCAAACATGTTGGTACCATTAAGTCATCACAATAATAACCATATCCAGTTGAGTTCTTGTATAATCTCATAACCATCATTTCCATAATTTACTACGATGAAAGGAACTCAAGTCAAGTTCTCACTATCCGGGAGAGATGGCGATTCGAATCGATTCCTACCCAGCTGGGGAATTATTCCTAACACACACCCAAGCATACCTCGTGAAGGTAGCCTAAGGTCACCTTTGGTACAACTCAGGAACCAAATTCACGGGTACGACCAGCGCCGCATAATCAGAGAACCACTCTGCCAAGGGTGATCGGGACTCTAACCCACCCTTGGGCTTACGCCAATGGCTCTCCACACATCCTTACTACCATCTAGAGTGCGCACTTTTACTGCTTGTGGTCCTGGCCTGAATTGAACTACTCGGCTTCGTGGTCGGAACGACTTATCCGGCCAACTATGTGAGAGGCTACGTTCAACATGACAAGATGACCTCCAACGTCCGGTCCTTAAACGACACGGACGGAATCACTACAATACCACATATAAGACTCTGCCCGGTCTCCATTGATTCCACATTACTAGGTTATGTTCCACGATAGCACAATATAGCCAACCATGATTAAGTTATCACTTATAGCTCGCAGGTGACAGGACATCACCCGACTTCTACCGGTCTAAGCATAGCTAAGCATGATAAACGTTCCTGGACTTAAATAGGATTCATGGTAGATATTTCTAGTCAAGGAAGGTAATATGCAACAATGGTTTCCAAACAACTCCTGTCATGTAATGGTTTCCAAAGCTAATTCACACTCTATCCTAACCAAAACAGACAATCTATATAGTGCTGTCCAGAAATTCCAGAGAACAAGCGTTTTGGAAAATTAACTTTAAACATCTATAAATCCTAAACCCTTTGGTCTATTGCCCTAAAATTTTAACACAACGTAGATCAAGAAGTTCTCCACAACTTTGTTATTAACCATTTCTACAACAAACATCATTTTCCCTATGCAACATACCACACCACAGAATTCATCCAAAAACCCTTCTAACTTGAATTATAAAGCAACAATATTTCTACTACATGTAAGCATTCAAACTTTGACAACACCAAGTCTACCCACAGTTCAAGCATACCAAAAACACTCAAGAAAACATAATGGTAAAGCCCAAACTATTCATTTAAATGCCTTTATCAATTTAATTAGATAATTATGTTAAATAATAAACATATACCCAATGTGTATAATAAATTCTCAAAAAATTACCATGGCTTACAATTCCTACTAATAGACTATTGTAAAAGTTTCATGCCATTTTACTAAGTATAACATTCTTTACAAAAATGACAAGCTAACAAGGTCTATTTTAGCGAAAATAGTAAACCCTATAGAAAAGTGTCAAACAACAGATTATATATTTTTCCTAGCATCATATTAGTACCATACTACTGTACAAAAATTTGCATAGCAATATGTTACATATTTTTATTTCTACAATTTTCCTCAAAAAAATACCATTTATTAATAGATAAATATAAAGATCATATTTCAACCAAGTTTACAGCGAGCTTATTATTTTTCCTAGCTAGAGCATGTCAACACAAGACTAACAAAATTGGAACCACCATTTTATCACATTTCTAGCTCAAGATATCTAATTTACAAGATTGTAAACATATAAAAAGCATTTATTTAAATACATTTTAATCACCATGAAAAATACCATAAAATGTACATTTCATATTTTTATAAACAACTACACTTCCTAAGGAACACTACAAAATTTGGTTCACAAAAATTAGACCTCCAGAACTCCACTTATCATTTTTGAAAGTTGCATACAAAAACTGAAATAAATGAACTATCTTTTTCAATTGAGCCACTGACAGCCGGGGTCCACGCATTCCACGGGCCCGCGCGTCAGTGACCGAAAAACAGGGGAGGCGGCGCGGAATGGTGTGGGAATGGCGGTGCTCACCGACGGCGGCTTCTCCGGCGACATCACCGGCACTACAAGCTTCCATACGACAACGCACACCTACAGAGCTACCTATCAAGACCTATCGTCGGAGCTAGCAACAATGGCAGCGCTCATGGTGGAGCGGCGGCGCGTGACGATGGCGATACGCTGGAGCCGGCCAAGGCGGCTCGATCTAGGGCTCAACCAAGCACCTACAGACCACGGCGAGGCTAGCGCACAAGCGATTAAGGCGAATGGCGGACGGAGGTGTCCCGACCATGATGACGAAGCTCGGCGGCGGAACTTCGGCGAGTCCGTGCATGGCATTGTGGCTTACCGGGCACGATTAGCAATCAATTAAGGGCGTGGTAGTGCGGTGGGAGTACAATGAAGCTATGGCGGTGATGGAGGAGGGACGTGATGCACTCCGGACCGACAATGGCGACGGTGGCACTACGGTGCTGTTGCTATGGTTGTTGCGGGCGAGTGCGAAGGTGAAGGAGAAAGCCAGGCGAAGAAATGAGAGTGCAGAGGCGTCATAGGCGAGCGTGGGCTTGAGTTGGCGCTCAGTGGGCTGACATGGTCGGAGCGGGTAGGACATCGGCGATGGGTGGCCACCACGCGACGTCCACAGTCTGTGGCTATCGGCCACTGAAAACGCCATTCAGTTCGATCAGTAGAGCTCCGGTACCGGCCTGACAACGCGATTTCACAGCTCTAAAACTCCTAAACCATGAAGCATTAACGCAAACCATCTGAATAAAAGTTGTAGGCCTATATACCATATACAATTTCCATTAAAGGATCAAGTTCCAATTCGCAAACAATACCGAGTAAAATCAGCCCAAAGTTGAGCCAGCGAAACTGTAAACCGAATACGACTTAGAAAATTTCCTAAGTGTTGGAAATTGAGTTTTTCAGATTTTGTGAGCTCAAAATGACTAAGCAATGCACTGAATTAGCTCAAGACCCAAACATAAAAGTTGTTTCTCTACTCAAATACTACAACTTTGCTTAAAAGTTCACTGCCATGCAAAGTCTCCATGACATAGTTCAAACTAGGTCAAACATAGCACTTTAAAAAAATGTCATACACCATATCAATTACTTAGAGACTAAACTAGACTTAGTCATGAATACCAAAGTTGTTCTTTATGCTATTCTAAACATGTTTAAAGCATTCACAAGGTTCCACACACATCTCACACATTGGTTGCATGCAAACCCTAATCTAAGTAAGGTAATTAAGTGATATCATATGCAATATAAGCCAACAAAGATGGAATACATGATATGCTTATGATTATGACTGCTCAATGATGATTGTGATCATGCAATGTCAAGGTTAAATGCATGCTTAACACCAAGGGTGTTACAGCCCTTCCCCCCTTAAAGAAATCTCATCCCGAGATTGCACGACCTACCCTTCCTCGTAGAAACTCGGATAAACCTCATGAAGATAGTCCTCGCGTTCCCACGTAACCTCTTGCTCACTATGATTATTCCAAACCACCTTGTAGAACTTGGTGACTTTGCTACGGGTCACTCTTTCAATTTCTTCAAGCACTTTAATAGGTCTCTCTTCATAAGTCAAATCCGACTGAATCTTGATACTAGTAGGTTCAATAGCTTCTTCGGGCACACAGAGACATTTCTTGAGTTGGGAGACATGAAAAACACTGAATATTGCTTTCATTTTTGGAGGTAACTGGAGTTGGTAGGCTACTAGTCCTTTTTGTGTAGTGATCTTGTAAGGTCCAATATACCTAGGAGCAAGTTTTCGCTTAACTCCAAACCTTTGTACTCTCCTCATTGGGGATACCTTCAGATACACATAATCTCCAACTTGGAATATAATAGGACTTCTCCTCTTATCTACATAACTCTTTTGTCTTGATTGAGCGGCTTCTATATGTTGTTGAATGATTTGAACTCGTTCTTCAGCTTCTTTGATAAAGTCAATTCCATAATATCTTCTTTCACCAGGCTCAATCCAATTTAGAGGGGCCTACACTTGCGACCATATAAAGCTTCAAATGGAGCCATCTTGATACTCTCTTGATAACTATTATTGTAGGAGAATTCAACCAAAGGTAACCAATCCTCCCATGAACCCTTGGAAGAAATCACACATGCTCTCAACATATCTTCCAAGATTTGATTTACACGCTTAGTTTGACCTACAGTCTGAGGGTGATAAGCAGGGCTGCGAATCAATGTGGTACCTAAGTACTTGTGCAGATGTTCCAAAAAATGGTTAACAAATTGGGGCCCTCAATCTAATACAATACTCTTAGGTACACCATGCAATCTGACAATTTGTTCAATGTATAGCTTTGCATATTGATGAGGTCGGTACTTGACATTGATAGGAATAAAATGTGCAGACTTGGTAAGACGGTCAACAATTACCCATATAGAATCATGACCTTTTTGGGTATTTGGAAGTCCAACAATGAAATCCATACTAATGTCATCCCATTTCCAACTCGGAATGGACATTGGCTGAAGTAAACCTGCTAGTTTCATATGAATGGCCTTCACTCGACAACAGTTATCACACCTGGCAACATATGCTGCAATTTCTTTCTTCATTTTAGTCCACCAAAACCTGGTCTTCAAGTCTTGGTACATCTTGCTACTACCCAGGTGAATGGATAGCTTGGAAGAATGAGCTTCCTCTAGGATTTGGTTCCTCAACTCCCTATCTTTCGGCACTACAAGCCGATCTTTAAACCATAGAACATCATTCTCATCTAACCGAAAATGCTTACTTTCTTCTTCTTTCATCTTTCTCTTGATATGGAATATATCAACATCAGTCTTTTGGAGCTCAATGATCTTCGACTCTAGAGAACAACTAACTATAATATTATGTAGGACTATCGGATGCAATAAGTTGAAACCATCTTCCAACAAAGAATTACCATGATACTTCCGACTTAAAGCATCGACAACTACATTGGCTTTCCCTGGATGATAATGTACTTCTAGGTTGTAGTCCTTGATCAATTCTAACCATCTTCACTGCCTCATGTTCAACTCTAGTTGAGTGAAAATGTACTTAAAGCTCTTGTGATCAGTGTAGATATGGCAAACATTACCAAGCAAGTAATGTCTTCAAATCTTCAAAGCATGGACAACTGCTGCAAGCTCTAAATCATGCGTTGGATAGTTGACTTCATGCTTTCTCAACTAGCGCGAGGCATATGCAATGACTCGGCCTTCTTGCATTAACAGACATCCTAAACCAGTACCTGAGGCATCACAAAATACATCAAATGGTTTCTTAATGTCAGGCTATGCCAATATAGGAGCAGTAGTTAACAAAGTCTATAAAGTGTGAAAAGTTGCTTCACACTCTAGTGTCCATACAAATTTCTCATCCTTCTGAAGTAACCTCATCATAGGCTTGGATATCTTGGAGAAATCTAGGATAAACCGACGGTAATATCCAGCTAGACCAAGAAAACTTCAGACTTCATGAACTGAGGTCGGGGCTTTCCAATCCATCACTTCTTGCACTTTGGATGGGTCTACAGAAATTCCATTCTCTGATAAGACATGACCTAGGAAAGGTACCTCCTTCAACCAAAACTCACATTTACTAAACTTTGCATACAACTTATGCTCTCTTAGTCTCGACAATACCACTCTCAAGTGCTCTTCATGTTCTTCTGCCGTCTTAGAATAAATCAAGATATCATCGATGAACACAACCACAAACTTGTCAAGTTCAGGCATGAACACCGAGTTCATCAAATACATGAAGTAGGAGGAGCATTGGTCAATCCAAAGGACATGACTAAATACTCATAAAGGCCATACCTAGTGGAAAAAGCCATCTTAGGTACGTCTTTCGGCTTAATCTTGATTTGGTGATAACCTAACCTCAAATCAATCTTAGAGAACACTTTTGCTTTTGATAATTGATCAAACAAGATATCAATGCGAGGCAAAGGATACTTGTTCTTGATAGTAACAGCATTGAGTGGTCGATAGTCCACACACATCCATAAAGACTTGTCCTTCTTTTTCATGAATATGGTGGGACAACCCCAAGGTGACGAACTAGGGCGAATGAGACCCTTCTCTAAAAGTTCATGCAATTGAATCTTTAATTCTGCTAACTCATTGGGAGGCATTCTATAAGGTCTTCGGGAAATAGGTGCGGTACTAGGCAACAATTCTATCTTGAACTCTATCTTTCTATCCAGTGGTAACCCTGTCAATTCCTCAGGAAAGACATCCGGAAATTCACATACTACCGAAATATCAGGAAGGGCCACAGACTGGATAGTATTGGCCACATTTTGGAGATTAAACTCCCTAGGAAGGGGTATTAGAAAAGCCTCATTATTCTTGGGATCTCTCAACATAACAGTTCTAGTCAAGGTATCAATAAGAATACCATGGTTCTTCATCCAATTCATCCCCAAGATCACATCAATACCCAATCCCAGTAATATCACTAAGTTGGTAGTATACTCCCTTTCACTTATTTGGATGCGTACATCTCAAACTATCTAGTTGGTAGAAATGTTACTCCCAGCAGCACTTATACAATAACCACCCTTGTCAACTACAACTATTTTTTGATCATACTTGGATGCAAAAGTTGGACTCATGAATGAATGCGAAGCTCCAGAATCAAATAAAACAACTGCAGGATGATGATTCACGAGAAACATACCAACAGTGACTACTTCACAAGAGGGAATCTTTTCCATGGTGGTATAGTGCACATGTCCCTGATGTCCATAGGAGTTGCCTTGCTTCTGGTTGTTGTTCTTTTGGGGTAAGGGTAATTCCTTGCCCAATGGCCCATCTTGTTATAGTTCCAGCATGGCATACTGTTAGGTGGAACGTTGGAGCTGCTTTGTCCAGTGCTACTCTTAGGTAGAGCAACAAAATAAGCCTTGCGATACACCTGCTGGTTCTGACTAGGCTGTGCCTTCTTCTATGGTGGTCTATCCCTTGGAGCGGGAGGGCGGAACTGGGGTCTCACATTGGTAGGAGCTTTGGACTTAGATACTCCTACTTCAAAAGCTCACTTGCAATTCTTGGATGCTACATAGATGTTGTTCTGGTTCTCTTGGGTTAGTGCATCACTAACAAACTCATTGAATGTAGCACTCTTGTTGGTAGCTAGCGTCTTCATTAGCTTCGAGCTAAGGCCCTGCTTGAAACTAGCAATCTTTTTGGCATCTGTATCCACAAACTCTATAACATACCTTGATAGATTATTAAAGGCATGCAGATACTCTATCAAACTCTTAGTTCCCTGCGTCAGCCTCATAAATTCCATATGCTTCATGCTCATCAGACCTGGGGGAATATAATGTCCCCTAAAGGCAGCCTTGAAATGATTCCATGTGATTTGTGCATCTTCAGGCAAGGTGGATCGATGGTGACTCCACCATATGCCCACCGGTCCATGCAACTTGTGCGATGCATACTCGGTCTTTAAGTGCTCGGTGAGCCTCAAAAGATGGAACTTCTGTTCAATAGTATTCAGCCACTCATCTGACTACAGTGGTTCTTCTGCTTCCTTGAAGATAGGAAGCTTGGTGTCGAGAAAGTCCTTGAAAGTACTGAACTGGTTAGGTTCAGGTCCTTGATGTTGATCCCTTCCACGCCCTTGTCCAGCATTCTATGTGAGACCACGCAACACTTCACCCATGGAACATTGAGTCTCCATGAGCTGAGCCATCATCTCAACTAGGGTAGGATGCGGTGGTGGGGGAAGATCCTCATGACCATTGCCACGGCCATCGCTACCACACACATCATCACCAAAAGTTCCCCTACGAGTGCGCGTCATCTGCAAAATTGCAACAACAAGTGATTATTGGATGATGTCAAGAGATTGCAGAAGAATTGTATAATCATGCCATACTATAATTACTGGAGAGAATAGTAAATTCTTACAATAACACAGAGGCACAATAATTCAATTCCACAGCATAACATCACAAAATGATCGCTTATTGTGCTCGCAATGCGTTTCAAACATGCCAAATTTTCATTTCAAACACAATTGGAAATCCATTAAACAGTGCAACTGCCGCAAGTAGTGCATGCATAGTTCCAATACATCACAAGGGTACATCATGCGATTGAGACCTACATTACGAGTTCATTACATAATGATCGAGAATAAAGAGCTGAGACATCAAGCTCGCAACTACTACAACTAAGCTACTCCTAGGAGTGGTCGCTGTCGACATCAGACACACCATCACCGTGGTCGTCCTCCCAAGGCTCCACCTCTTCCTCTTTAGGCTCTTCTTCCTCGGCATCCATCTCTATGCCATCATCTTCGGCAATCAACACATTAGGCTCTTCTGCCATCGCTGGGGTAGGAGGAATAATTGGGTTGATTATGCCATTGAGGCGATGAACATCAATCTGAAGCTCCTCGATCTAGCGAACGAGCTCTTGCTCCCTTTGCTCAAACTCTGTGGCCTGCCTAGCCGCCTAGAATACTGTCCTAATCCTAGCGGCCTCTCTATTTTCAGCAAGACAAATAACCTCATCTCTCTCAGCACGGACGCCATGTAATTCATCCTGCGCCACATCTCTTTCTCTCACTGTAAGGTCAAACTATCTCCGGCGAGCTTCTAAGCCTACCGTGAAGTTATCAATCTCATGCTGAGCTACCCTGAGTGCCCTTCGGTGCCTGTGCACACGTGCTCTCATCCTGCGCTGTGCAGCCTATGCTCTTTGGAGCTCTAGCATGCAGTTGACATAGCTATCTTGGCGTGAATAAAACATCCTCATGACTGCATACATAGCACCCATAGCAGCACTGCTACTTCCAGCTCTTTCATCCCTGTCTCTGACTAAAGCATTACCACCTGGCTGAGTCCAAGTGGGCTGTGATCGATCGACATGGGGAAAAGATCCAACTGGCCCATTCACTAGTTCATCCCCAAATTCCTTACAAATCTCACTTAAAACCTCAAATGCTGCCACTTGGGCACCTTCCGACGGGGTCTGTCCATCTGACTCAACACACCACCCCTACCACTGAGGATTGCCCTCATGGGCTACAATAGTGACTCGCACATCATACCACTCTTGTCCTTCGGTTACCACTTCTCTCCAAAAGTATTGAGGTGGTTTCGCATATCCGACAGAGTTCAGCACTCGCCATAGTAAGGTGGGAGTCCCAAATAGTGCCAGAAAGGTGTCACTAGCTACTGGGGCTCCTGGAGCTGCCATCTATAACAAAGGTTACACTTAAGTGAGGCACGTGCTATAGAAACGGTTTACTTAACGATAAGATCATTTAAGGGGAAACCATGCAAGAACATGAATGAACAATGCACCATGATGTATGCTCGTTTCGTATGTCCTCACAAACTTAGAAAAAATAATTCCTAATGACATACGTGGTGGCATACATATGTTCTCTCAATATATTCATAACTAGACGAGCTACATGTTTCGTTTTTAGTGTACCTGTAGAAAATGCATTTTAGCCCAACCCAACAGATATAAGTACAAAAATGTAAATGCAGGATCTAAGTTGCAACTAAATACTTCCATATATGTATACCCATACATATACTTCCGTATCATAGCTACCTGATGACAATTTATACCCATAATTAAATACACACCATACACACATGCAAGCATGCATATATAGTCGTATCAAAACTAGCTCTTCCTGACCGCACGCTCACGTCTTGCGGTCATGCCACTCATCAACTTACCTTCTTACCTTGGCATAGAGGTATTTGATCCATATATTACCATTCAAGTGAATGGCATCCATACAATAGCACGCCTTATGGACGGCGATAGTAAAACCCCCCATGTTAGTACTTAAATAGCCACCTAAAAGTCCTTAACTGGGCATAAAGGAGATGACCACTAGCACACTTTAGATTTTTATAACACAAAACCTTTGTTTTTAAATACACATATGACAAGTTTTAATGTTGAAACCTGGCTCTGATACCAGCTGTCATAGAACCATCCAATTTATAAGAGCACAAGTACAATAGCAATCACCGAAGCGATCAAACCATCATACTTGAGCCCATATAAACCCGGTAGTCCAATGAAATCATGAAGGATCTCAAACAACCAACATACAAACCAAGATAGTAGAGATTCAACACAACCCATCACATGTTACATCACAGTTCACAAATATATCTTATACATCAGAGTTCGAATAATTATTACAAACCAAGTTTGAAAGTAGCGGAAGCAAAATAGTTTAACATCAACATCACACGTAGTTTAATACAAAGCCAGTGTCATAGTCATCTCCAACCAAAAGCACAAAGGTGAGATGAAACACAGAATGACCATTGCCCATGGTCCTAGTCCTCATCCACAGCAGGAGCAAGATAGTTCTTGCAGTAGCCATGATACATAACGTTATCTGCAACAATGGGAATAAAACCCTGAGTACGAGAAGGCACTCAGCTAGACTTACCCGTCCAACTAATATACTAAGACACCAAGGAGTATGCAAGGCTTTATAAGTAGTGCTGGTAGACATTATTTGCAGAAAAAGCATAAGTTATCCCACATCTCTTTAATTGTGAATCACCAGTTATTAGTCCTATCTCATACTAGATTAGCAACTAGCCTATGCCAAACATGTTGGTACCATTAAGTCATCACAATAATAACCATATCCAGTTGAGTTCTTGTATAATCTCATAACCATCATTTCCATAATTTACTACGATGAAAGGAACTCAAGTCAAGTTCTCACTATCCGGGAGAAATGGTGATTCAAATCGATTCCTACCCAGCTGGGGAATTATTCCTAACACACACCCAAGCATACCTCGTGAAGGTAGCCTAAGGTCACCTTTGGTACACCTCAGGAACCAAATTCGCGGGTACGACCAACGCCGCACAATCAGAGAACCACTCTGCCAAGGGTGATCGGGACTCTAACCCACCCTTGGGCTTACGCCAATGGCTCTTTGCACATCCTTACTACCATCCAGAGTGCGCACTTTTACCGCTCGTGGTTCCGGCCTGAATTGAACTACTCGGCTTCGTGGTCGGAATGACTTATCCGGCCAACTATGTGAGAGGCTGCGTTCAACATGACAAGATGACCTCCAACGTCCGATCCTTAAATGACACAGACGAAATCACTACAATACCACATATAAGACTCCGCCTGGTCTCCATTGATTCCACATTACCAGGTTATGTTCCATGATAGCACAATATAGCCAACCATGATTAAGTTATCACCTATACCTCGCAGGTGATAGGAGATCACCCGACTTCTACCGGTCTAAGCATAGCTAAGCATGATAAACGTTCCTGGACTTAAATAGGATTCATGGTAGATATTTCTGGTCAAGGAAGGTAATATGCAACAATGGTTTCCAAACAACTCCTGTCATGTAATGCAGCAATACGAATAACTTTAAGTGACATTAATAAAATAGAGAGGCTTATAATGCTCCGGGGCTTGCCTTTCACAAACGTCGAAGGCTGGTGATCGGGGCACTTGGGAAGGTGATCGGCTTCAGGCTCTCCTTCTCTGGGAACCTCCAGGTGCTGAACTCCCTGATGCTCCTCCCACGGCTCGGCGTCGAGCTCCACTAGTGTGATCTCCTCGGTGGCACCTATTGCATGCATATGCATAAGTAAGTCCCATGAATGCATAAGATGGATCACGGAGGATGTGATAGAGGAATGTACGTGCTACAACAATGATGTTAAGTAGCCAAATGATAGCAATGCTAATTCTTTACTAACTGAGTAGGTGCATATCTCTTCTCTATATACTTACAAATTTCACACAATACAATATCTACGCTACACATGATAGTTACAAGTTTACATCATAACTAAAGTTCTACTTATCCAAATACAGTCATCTTGGACTTGATGGAAATCTTATAAAATTGTCTACAACTCTTATTAAATCATCAAAAGCTAATTCACACTCTATCCTAACCAAAATAGATAATCTATATAGTACTGTCCAGAAATTCCAGAGAACAAGCATTTCAGAAAATTAACTTTAAACAGCTATAAATCCTAAATCCTTTGGTCTATTGCCCTGAAATTTTAACACAAAGTAGATTGAAGAAGTTCTCTACAACTTTGTTATTAACCCATTTCTACAGCAAACATCATTTTCCCTATGCAACATACCACACCACAGAATCCATCCGAAAACCTTTCTAACTTGAATTATAAAGCAACAATATTTCTACTACATGTAGCATTCAAAATTTGACAACACCAAGTCTACCCACAGTTCAAGCATACCAAAAACACTCAAGAAAAACATAATGGTAAAGCCCAAACTATTCATTTAAAT